>NC_089837.1:278200166-278345698 GCF_035609145.1 Eleutherodactylus coqui | reverse complement strand
TGAGAGAAAGAGAGAGAAAGAGAGAGAGAGAGAAAGAGAGAAAGAGAGAGAGAGAGAAAGAGAGAGAAAGAGAGAGAGAGAAAGAGAGAAAGAGAGAGAGAGAGAAAGA
The DNA here is from genome assembly GCF_035609145.1 of Eleutherodactylus coqui. NCBI lineage: Eukaryota > Metazoa > Chordata > Amphibia > Anura > Eleutherodactylidae > Eleutherodactylus > Eleutherodactylus coqui. The sequence goes on along the minus strand of NC_089837.1, from coordinate 278,345,589 downwards.
GAGAGAGAGAGAAAGAGAGAGAGAGAGAAAGAGAGAGAGAGAGAAAGAGAGAGAGAGAAAGAGAGAGAGAGAGAAAGAGAGAAAGAGGGAGAGAGAGAAAGAGAGAAAGAGAGAAAGAGAGAGAGAGAGAAAGAGAGAGAGAGAGAAAGAGAGAAAGAGAGAAAGAGAGAAAGAGAGAAAGAGAGAAAGAGAGAAAGAGAAAGAGAGAGAAAGAGAGAAAGAGAAAGAGAGAGAAAGAGAGAAAGAGAAAGAGAGAGAAAGAGAGAGAGAAAGAGAATGACCCACCGCCGACACAAACCTAAACCGTCGCCATATGCGCCCTGTAATCCAAAACTATACAAATTATGTCAAAACATCTAAAACAATTGAGGAACCCATTCCCATAATTTTTTTAATTAGTATATTTACGCTAAAATAAAGTAACAACTTCCTCTTGTCGATGTCAAGTTTCTTATTCTGGTTTGTACATGTTAGGCCAGGGGGTGACCCCAGACAGGGGCCGTCGTCCCTGATTTGGGCTCTCCAGCCCCCTCATGGCTTTGGTTACATCCTTGTTGTAGAATGTCTCAGCAATGGTTTTATGTATTTACTTATTGACATAATTACGCCACTGTAACCATTCATTTTGCTCATTGAGACTTTGTCAAATATTTAAAATTTTCAATAAAATTGATTGTAAAAATAAAATAAAGTAACAACTACAAACTTTAAAGAAACACACCTTTTTTTTTTAGCTTTTATCTCCAATAACACAAACAAACAAAAAAACATCCACAGGAAAAAAAGGCAGTTAAAAGAAAGATATTAAAAATAGCTCTATACATCACAGAATAACTATGTTGCAAAAATAATTTTAGTTGCTGAAGAAAAATAAACAAAAATAGGGCAGTAGAAACCACTGCATGAGTAAAATTCCTAAAAAGTGTCTGGTCCTTTAGGGCCACCATGGTCCTTAAATGGAGCTGTCAACTGTCACATAAACAGATGTGTTACTCCACTGTGAAGGGATGAGTGGCCAGAATTGTAATCTACAATGAATTCTGAATGTGAAATGGTGTTCAAGGGTGAACACTCTCTTCCGTGGCAAAACCCTTTAAAGGAAACCTGTCACTCTGGAGCAAAATCATAAACTACTCTAAGTTATGGTGCTGTTGCAGGAGGTGATGGGGAGTCGGGGGGTGTAATTTTTATTTTTTATTCTCTACCACTCCCTGGTCCCTATGGTGTCGACCAGTAAAAGAAAGAAAAAAAAAAATCACATGGAGCACAAAGATATGATTTGTGTGAGTGACGTGTCTGTGCTCTACAACAGACGCCAGGAAGGGGGATGCATGTGCGCTCGCCGTCAACTCTCTGAGCACGTCACAGGTTAGACACGGCCAGGCCAATCAGTGGCTAACGTGTCACTTGTGACATGTCAACCACTGAATCGGGCAGCAATACTTGCCGTTATGCAGTGGTCGAAGCAGTGGCGGAAGCTGGAACTTTGCCAGCTTCTGCACTGCGATAGAAAGACTGCTGGAGGTACATCAGGAGAGCAGCAAGTTCCTGGTGAATGGCCCGGTAAGGCACAGGCGAGTATAGATTTTTTTATTTTGCTGACAGAACCCCTTTAATTATAAATTAAAAGGAACTAAATCACCAATGCATTTATATGGCCGATTTTTCCCTTCCAGTCATTATGCGAGAAAAAAAAATTACGACGTGCTATTTCTGGGTGATTCTGTTCACATACATGCGAGCTTCATGCGAGTGTGCAGCAATTTTTTATTTCTACTATTGAAACATACTTTTTTTTCAGGTATGAAAATCTAAAGTACAGCACTGCGTATTTCTCACAAAACGCAATCTCATAAAAAATTTCGGATCTACAAGTGCGATATCAGTCTGAGTTTCTCAGGTCGATATTGCACTCACCCAGGTTAATGCAGAGAGACGGTCAGGTTGCTTTCACACAGTTGCTCTAGATTTTGTTTAGAGCATCTGTAGAAAGTTCAGTCACTTACAAGAACCTTGACAGAAAGCAGATTTCATATAAAACATGTTTCATACAGGTAGATTGAACGTGCCAACTCTGACTGATGTTGTATTTTGCATGTAATAAACCCCACAAATCCCTCCGCGAGGCCCAGAAAAATCCGACCAAGCCAGAGACTATTTACCTGCAAGCAAAGGAGGAATTCAGGAGGTCCACACTCTGCACACTTAATAAATGGCTCCATAAGATATGAAGAACAGCCACGGCACGGTGGTTTATCAAATGCATCACCTAAAGCATTATTCAGGGGGAAGAAAAGGGTTCAAAATAAATATACATTTCTGGATAACTTGCCCCATTACAGCAGGCACCCTTATGATGACCCCTTCCGCAGCAGGGTCTTACAGCACAGTGTCCATCAAAATACCAGCAGCTATACTAGTGGCAGCTAATAGCACATTGGATTGGAGAATCCACCAATAAAGTACTTAGCGAAACTCTGAAAGCTAGCTCGTAGTTTGAAGCACTGGTGTTGTCTTTTGATGTTGAAACAGTGTTACACAATGAAATGCAGGACTTTAGACTTTTCTAAAGCTAGAAAATATAGGAAGCAAGCAAAACGTCTCCTTATATTTAATAAAATATGTGGCCATCATATAAAAATGCATTTCGGGAATAATCCCTTCGTCAGTTTAGCTAGTGTTTAGAGTATACAAGCTAAGTAATACATATTTGGAAAATAGGCGAAAAAGTAAAAATAGGTAAAAGAAAATATATAATTATATGCAGATTTGAATGTAGACATAAATATATAAATGTATCAATACACAATATACAGCACATTAGCACTTATAGAATATAGTAGATGGAAAAAAATGAATATGCATTAAACTATTAAAAGAATGGTCTTAATATAAATTGAATAACCATAGATATTTTGCAGACATAGTAAAATAAAATACTATACAGCAAAATGTGACAAAGGTATATGTTTAAATAAAAGTTAAAGTATATAAAAAATCTATACATAAATATAATAATATAAAATTATAATAAACTTCAAGTAGGAACTGATATTTCAACAAAAAGAACTCAAAAAACGACTTAAGGGCTAATGCCCACGGACGGATTTCTGTCGCGTGAAACGTGGCAGAAATTCGCAGCGTTATCCTGCAGCTATTGGGTTCTATTGAACTTTATAGCTCAATATTCCCGCTGAGGAATTCTACCGCGGAATTCCGCAGCGCGAAAAAAACTGCGGCATGTTCTAATTGCCGCAGAAAAAGTCAATTGTAGTCAATGGAAGCAAGCCTTCACGGGATACTTCCGCTGTGAGCACAGCGGACGTATCGCGTGATTACACGTCACCACCCACCGCCGACACGTCATGTGCGCTGTATAGGACCCGAGCGGCGGATCCGGAGAGGCGAGTATGGGGTCTTTGGGGGACGCTCTGACGGACTCCGCTCCGATATTCTGCTGTCATAGTCCGTCACTGCCATGGGCATGAGGCCTAAAATAGTATTTTTTATTGTTAGAAATGCACTCATGTATATATAAAATAGATTTTAAAAACTATACGAAGTGCACACAACAGGAAGGGTCAGAGGGAGGGAATAGTATTTAATGGTAAAATGAAATACAATGGACTTAGCAATTGGTAGGTCCTAAAGGGGTTATAATGAGATCCTGTTTGCTTAGACAAATTAGGAATATAATGGGACCAAAAATAACTCCAACAGGATAAGTCGGAGGTGGGAAGGGAATAATGGTGTCTTTAGTGGGAATTTGGCTGTCTTGATAGAAAATGATGAATGGTGTAAACGATATATAAAAGTTTGTTTGCTGTTGCAGAAATCTGAGCCTTGTCATAAGTATGTATGTTATAAGTGTGTATAAATATTCATGCCTCTTCAGATCTATTCCATTTAAGCCTGAAGAAGAACCCTGCGTTGGTTCGGAAGCTTGCTATTACATCATGTATTTTTGTTAGCCATTAAAAGGTATCATATCTACAAGATTACGTGGTTTCTCTTGCTGGGAACAATCACATTTTTCTATTAAAGGAACGGAAGTGAAGGGGTGGCTCGGGAACTGCCGAATAACCTCCATGGAGAGCAGGAGCTGGAGTAAGGGAAAGGAAAAAAAGGGGTCGTAGGGATAGTATAAAAATAAAGGTGGATAACCCGTATAATGTGGGTCAGCCAGGACGGGAGAAGTAGTTGTGAGCGGGAGAGAGCAGGGATTCAAATACAGGCGAAAAACACATTTTTAAGGTACAGGCACTTCTGAAAGCGATCTGTGACCGGGTCGGTAGATTACTTCGGAGAAAAGGGTCATGTAATAAAACCTGCCAGTGTTTCTCTAAAATGCTGGAAATCTTAATGTGGCAAAAGTTATAGGTGGTGATAAAATTATGATTAAAATTATGGTTGACATAGGAAATCTTATGAACGTGAGGTTCATTACTGGTAGAGTGGTTACTTCTGGCTTTCAAAAATGCCACATCAATTAGATGATGAGTAGAGATGAGCGAACGTACTCGTCCGAGCTTGATACTCGTTCGAGTAATAGTGTGTTCGAGATGCTCGTTACTAGAGGCGAGTACCACGCGATGTTCGAGTTACTTTCACTTTCAGCTCTGAGACGTTAGCGCGCTTTTCTGGCCAATAGAAAGACAGGGAAGGCATTACAACTTCCCCCTGCGACGTTCAAGCCCTATACCACCCCCCTGCAGTGAGTGGCTGGCGAAATCAGGTGTCACCCGAGTATATAAATCGGCCCCTCCCGCGGCTCGCCACAGATGCATTCTGACAGAGATCAGGGAAAGTGCTGCTGGTGCCGGAGCTGCTATAGGGAGAGCGTTAGGAGTTATTTTAGGCTTCAAGAACCCCAACGATCCTTCTTAGGGCCACATCTGACCGTGTGCAGTACTGTTGAGGCTGCTTTTAGCAGTGTTGCACAATTTTTTTTTTTTCTATATCGGCCGTGCAGAGCATTGCGTCCGCAGTCTGCAGTCATTGTACAGAGTATAGGGCTAGTACTGGTGAGGCAGGGAAAGAGATATTCAGGCTATATAGGCAGTGGGCTTTTTCCAAAAAAATTGGGGAAAAATACTATATTTGGGCTGCCTGTGACCGTCTTCAGTTTACTGCGTGTCTGCTGGGGGTAGTAGTCCTAATTAATACGCAGCTAAGCGTTACAGCAGGCTTGCGCAAAATTGTTTCCTGGATCTGCTGTCTCTGTTACATGATCGCCGTCATCCCGCCAGAGGGAAAGAGTATACATAATATTATACGCTGCCTACAGTATCTATCTGCTGGGGGTAGTAGTCGTAATTAATACGCAGCTAAGCGTTACAGCAGGCTTGCGCAAAATTGTTTCCTGGATCTGCTGTCTCTGTTACATGATCGCCGTCATCCCACCAGAGGGAAACAGTATACATAATATTATACGCCGCCTTCAGTATCTATCTGCTGGGGGAGGTAGTCTGAATTAATACGCAGCTAAGCGTTACAGCAGGCTTGCGCAAAATTGTTTCCTGCATCTGCTGTCTCTGTTACATCAGCGCTGTCATCCCGCCAGAGGGAAACAGTATACATAATATTATACGCTGCCTACAGTATCTGTCTGCTGTATCAGCTCAGCATTTTAAAAAAATAGAAGCAAAATACTTAAGGCCTACTACTGGCCTTTGGCCACTTGACTGCTTCTGCGCTGTGAATTCCACTAGCTCAGTCATACGCACCTACGTCTCACTACAGGCGTGCGCAAAATTGTTTCCTGGCTCTGCTGTGCGTTCCGTAAGGGAAGTCAGCCTCCAACCACAGGCCAATAAGCGGCACATTTAATTACAGCGTTCTGTTTCTGCACTACTGGTAATACAGCATGCTGAGGGGTAGGGGTAGGCCTAGAGGACGTGGACACGGGCGAGCACGTGGAGGCCCAAGTCAGGGTGTGGGCACAGGCCGAGCTCCTGATCCAGGTGTATCGCAGCCGACTGCTGCGGGATTAGGAGAAAGGCACGTTTCTGGCGTCCCCACATTCATCTCACAATTAATGGGTCCACGCGGTAGACCTTTATTAGAAAATGAGCAGTGTGAGCAGGTCCTGTCGTGGATGGCAGAAAGTGCATCCAGCAATCTATCGACCACCCAGAATTCTGCGCCGTCCACTACTGCAACGCTGAATCCTCTGGCTGCTGCTCCTCCTTCCTCCCAGCCTCCTGACTCCATTACAATGACACATTCTGAGGAGCAGGCAGACTCCCAGGAACTGTTCTCGGGCCCCTGCCCAGAATGGGCAGCAATGGTTCCGAATCCTCTCCCACTGGAGGAGTTTGTCGCGACCGATGCCCAACCTTTGGAAAGTTCCCGGGGTCCGGGGGATGAGGCTGGGGACTTCCGGCAACTGTCTCAAGAGCTTTCAGTGGGTGAGGAGGACAATGACGATGAGACACAGTTGTCTATCACTCAGGTAGTAGTAATTGGAGTAAGTACGAGGGAGGAGCGCACAGAGGATTCGGAGGAAGAGCAGCAGGACGATGAGGTGACTGACCCCACCTGGTTTGCTACGCCTACTGAGGACAGGTCTTCAGAGGGGGAGGCAAGTGCAGCAGCAGGGCAGGTTGGAAGAGGCAGTGCGGTGGCCATGGGGTAGAGGCAGGGCCAGACCGAATAATCCACCAACTGTTTCCCAAAGCGCCCCCTCGCGCCATGCCACCCTGCAGAGGCTGAGGTGCTCAAAGGTCTGGCAGTTTTTCACTGAGAGTGCAGACGACCGACGAACAGTGGTGTGCAACCTTTGTCGCGCCAAGATCAGCCGGGGAGCCACCACCAGCCTCACCACCACCAGCATGCGCAGACATATGATGGCCAAGCACCCCACAAGGTGGGACGAAGGCCGTTAACCGCCTCCGGTTTGCACCGCTGCCTCTCCCTCTGTGCCCCAACCTGCCACTGAGATCCAACCCCCCTCTCAGGACACAGGCACTACCGTCTCCTGGCCTGCACCCACACCCTCACCTCCGCTGTGCTCGGCCCCATCCACCAATGTCTCTCAGCGTACCGTCCAGCCGTCGCTAGCGCAAGTGTTGGAGCGCAAGCGCAAGTACGCCGCCACGCACCCGCACGCTCAAGCGTTAAACGTGCACATAGCCAAATTTATCAGCCTGGAGATGCTGCCGTATAGGGTTGTGGAAACGGAGGCTTTCAAAGGTATGATGGCGGCAGGGGCCCCGCGCTACTCAGTTCCCAGTCACCACTACTTTTCCCGATGTGCCGTCCCAGCCCTGCACGACCACGTCTCCCGCAACATTGTACGCGCCCTCACCAACGCAGTTACTGCCAAGGTCCACTTAACAACGGACACGTGGACAAGCACAGGCGGGCAGGGCCACTATATCTCCCTGACGGCACATTGGGTGAATTTAGTGGAGGCTGGGACAGAGTCAGAGCCTGAGACCGCTCACATCCTACCCACCCCCAGAATTGCGGGCCCCATCTCATTGGTGGTATCTGCGGCAGTGTATGCTTCCTCCACTAAACCACCCCCCCTCCTCCTCCTCCTCCTCCGCAACCTCTGTCTCGCAATCAAGATGTGTCAGCAGCAGCACGTCGCCAGCAGTCGGTGTTGCGCGGCACGGCAGCACAGCGGTGGGCAAGCGTCAGCAGGCCGTGCTGAAACTACTCAGCTTAGGAGAGAAGAGGCACACGGCCCGCGAACTGCTGCAGGGTCTGACAGAGCAGACCGACCGCTGGCTTGCGCCGCTGAGCCTCCAACCGGGCATGGTCGTGTGTGACAACGGCCGTAACCTGGTGGCGGCTCTGCAGCTCGGCAGCCTCACGCACGTGCCATGCCTGGCGCTTTCTGAAAAGCTACCCACGCTTGTCAGACCTGCTCGGAAAGGTGCGCCGGCTCTGCACATATTTCCGCAAGTCCCATACGGACGCTGCCACCCTGCGCACCCTGCAACATCGGTTTTATCTGCCAGTGCACCGACTGCTGTGCGACGTGCCCACACGGTGGAACTCTACGCTCCACATGTTGGCCAGGCTCTATGAGCAGCGTACAGCTATAGTGGAATACCAACTCCAACATGGGCGGCGCAGTGGGAGTCAGCCTCCTCAATTCTTTACAGAAGAGTGGGCCTGGTTGGCAGACATCTACCAGGTCCTTGGAAACTTTGAGGAGTCTACCCAGATGGTGAGCGGCGATGGTGCAATCATTAGCGTCACCATTCCTCTGCTATGCCTCTTGAGAAGTTCCCTGCAAAGCATAAAGGCAGACGCTTTGCGCTCGGAAACGGAGGCGGGGGAAGACAGTATGTCGCTGGATAGTCGGAGCACCCTCAGGTCTATATCTCAGCGCGTTGAGGAGGAGGAGGAGCATGAGGAGGATGAGGAAGAGACAGCTTGGCCCACTGCTGAGGGTACCCATGCTGCTTGCCTGTCATCCTTTCAACGTGTATGGCCAGAGGAGGAGGAGGATCCTGAAAGTGATCTTCCTAGTGAGGACAGCCATGTGTTGCGTACAGGTACCCTGGCACACATGGCTGACTTCATGTTAGGATGCCTTTCTTGTGACCCTCGCGTTACACGCATTCTGGCCACTACGGATTACTGGGTGTACACACTGCTCGACCCACGGTATAAGGAGAACCTTTCCACTCTCATACCCGAAGAGGAAAGGGGTTCGAGAGTGATGCTATACCACAGGACCCTGGTGGACAAACTGATGGTAAAATTCCCATCCGACAGCGCTAGTGGCCGAAGGCGCAGTTCCGAGGGCGAGGTAGCAGGGGAGGCGCAGAGATCAGGCAGCATGTACAGCACAGGCAGGGGAACACTCTCCAAGGCCTTTGACAGCTTTCTGGCTCCCCAGCAAGACTGTGTCACCGCTCCCCAGTCAAGGCGGAGTCGGCGGGAGCACTGTAAAAGGATGGTGAGGGAGTACGTAGCCGATCGCACGACCGTCCTCCGTGACGCCTCTGCCCCCTACAACTACTGGGTGTCGAAGCTGGACACGTGGCCTGAATTCACGCTGTATGCCCTGGAGGTGCTTGCTTGTCCTGCGGCTAGCGTCTTGTCGGAGAGGGTGTTTAGTGCGGCTGGGGGAATCATCACAGATAAGCGTACCCGCCTGTCAACCGACAGTGCCGACAGGCTTACACTCATCAAGATGAACAAAGCCTGGATTTCACCAGACTTCTCTTCTCCACCAGCGGACAGCAGCGATACCTAAACAATATGTAGGCTGCACCCGCGGATGGAAGCATTGTTCTCTATCACCATCAAAAACGTGGACCTTTTAGCTTCATCAATCTGTGTATTATATTCATCCTCCTCCTCCTGCTCCTCCTCCTGAAACCTGACGTAATCACGCCGAACGGGCAATTTTTCTTAGGCCCACAAGGCTCAGTCATATAATTTTCGTAAACAATTTTTATACGTTTCAATGCTCATTAAAGCGTTGAAACTTTCACCTGAACCAATTTTTTTTTTAACTGGGCTGCCTCCAGGCCTAGTTATAAATTAAGCCACATTAACCAAAGCGATTAATGGGTTTCACCTGCCCTCTTGGTTGGGCATGGGCAATTTTTCTGACGTACATTAGTACTGTTGGTACACCAATTTTTTGGGGCCCTCGCCTACAGTGTAATCCAATTAATTTTTTGCCCACCTGCATTAAACCTGACGTTACATCAGCTGTGCTGGGCACTGCAATGGGATATATTTATGTACCGCCGGTGGGTTCCAGGGAGCCACCCATGCTGTGGGTCCACAGGGAGTTGTAACTGCATGTGTCCACTTCTAAAGAACCCCAGTCTGACTGGGGCATGCAGTGTGGGCCGAAGCCCACCTGCATTAAACATGACATTACCTCAGCTGTGATGGGCAATGCAATGGGATATATTTATGTACCGCCGGTGGTTTCCTGGCACCCACCCATGCTGTGGGTCCACACGGACTTCACAATAGGGAGTTGTACCTGCCTGTTTCTATGAATTAAAAACCCCGGTCAGGTTGGGGCATGCAGTGTGGGCCGAAGCCCACCTGCATTTAATTGGACGTTACCTCAGCTGTGATGGGCACTGCAATGGGATACATTAATGTACAGCCGGTGGGTTCCAGGGAGCCACCCATGCTGTGGGTGCACACGGAATTCCCATTGCGGAGTTGTTCCTGCCTGTGACTATTTATAAAAAACCACGGTCTGACCGGGGCATGCAGACACCTTGACAGAATGAATAGTGTGTGGCACATGCCTATGCCCACGTGTGCAGCTCCTGATGGCGGTGGCACAGGATTATATTTCTCACTGCTTCTGTACAGCATTGTGGGCTATCGCCCCGCCCCTTTTAAAGAGGGTCGCTGCCTAGCCGTGCCAACCCTCTGCAGTGTGTGCCTGCGGTTGCTCCTCATGGCAGACGCACTTATAAATAGACATGAGGGTGGTGTGGCATGAGTGCAGCTGAAGGCTGCGCAGGGACACTTTGGTGTGCGCTGTGGACACTGCGTCGTGCGGGGGGGTTGGGCAGCATGTAACCTAGGAGAAGTGGCAGCGGAGTGTCATGCAGGCAGTGATTGTGCTTTGTTGGAGGTAGTGTGGTGCTTAGCTAAGGTATGCATTGCTAATGAGGGCTTTTCAGAAGTAAAGTTGTTGGGAGGGGGGGGGGCCCACTCTTGCCGCTATTGTGGCTTAATAGTGGGACCTGGGAACTTGAGATGCAGCCCAACATGTAGCCCCTCGCCTGCCCTATCCGTTGTTGTGTCGTTCCCATCACTTTCTTGAATTGCCCAGATTTTCACAAATGAAAACCTTAGCGAGCATCGGCGATATACAAAAATGCTCGAGTCGCCCATTGACTTCAATGGGGTTCGTTACTCGAAACGAACCCTCGAGCATCGCGATAATTTCGTAACGAGCACCCGAGCAGTTTGGTGCTCGCTCATCTCTAATGATGAGGCTAAAGCTTAGTTTTAAAATAAGGCTTTGAGCATCATAATCATCAATTTTAGAGCACTTCCGCCTAATGCGTTTGAACTGGCCAAAAGGTATGTTATTTTTCCACTTGTAGTGTGCACTTCTAAAATCTAAAAATCTATTTCTGCCTACCGATTTGAAAAAGGTTTTAGTGATAACCCTCTCATCCTCATGACTCAAAATCAGGTCCAGATACTGAACGGAAATGGGAGAGCTTTTGCTAGAAAACACAGATTGCAGTCATTGGTATTTTGAGGATTAGTAAAATGATTAAAATCTTCCCACGACCCTTCCCAAATAAAAATAGGGTTGTCTATGTAGCATTTATAAAAAATGATCCTATTGTACCATTCGTGTTTAGACAGAATGAGAGGTTTCTTGAAATCCCCTACATATATATTTATGAAATTTGCCCGAATCTGGTGCCCATTGCTGTCCCCTTAATCTGTTGGTATAATTGAGAGTTAAATGAAAAGAAGTGATTTTTGAGGATGAATAAAATACTGTCAATGATAAATTCTTTTTATTGGTGTGGAATCGTGTGGTCGTCACCAAGTACTGAACTAATCGATATGCCTCGATCGCGTGAAATATTCAAATAAAGTGCTGCGAGAGTGGGCCCTCTGTAGAATGGCTTCCACTGGATAGTAAACTAATGAGTGAGGGAGTGTCCTTCAGATAGGATTCCAAACCTATCACATATCTTTGGAGAAGAAGGTCAATGCATTGTTATAAATTAAAATCTTAACATCTCTATGGATCTTGGATAAATGGTAAAAATTGGGGGTACAAGGATGATTAGTGATAAGGAAATGCACTTCCTTCTTATTAATGATGTTATTCTTAAAGGCTGTTTGGATATGGTCACAGTAATTATTTTCGTTTGCAACGGTGGGATTCAGGTTGAGGGGAATGTAATATTCTCTATCAGATATTATGCAAATGGTTCCTGGATATAAGTCGATGCCCTCTAACTCCTTCTAGCCCATTAAGCAGAAACTTTCTTTAAATTCTCCCCGTTTTCAGGTCTATTCATCCCATGGCTCAGAATTCATTCCCGGGCGATCAGGTGGCCATTTTTTAAAATAACCCTATAAATTAACCTTTGGTTTTTTACTTTTTTTCATCAGTAGGCAGACTTCCATAGTTACAACTCTTGCCCCTCCCCCCATCCTTTTTTACGTGTCACTCACGTCCTCCCCCGCCCCCATAGTCATACTACTCCTCCGTCTAATCCCCATCTGTTTCACAGTCCAAATACTCCACCTAAACATTAAACCAGCCTCGGAACTCCATGTCACGCTCCCATGTAATTTTAAATCTCCTAGCACCCCGCCCCTCCCAATCTATCAGCAAATGTGTTCATGAGATAACTTTTTTCCCCCGCCACCAGGTTCCCTTTATTCCTCTGTCCCCATTCAAACAAACCCTACCCCCCCCCCCTCCAGCCTATCAGAAGACAACTTCTCCCATTTAAATTTCCCGCCCGTCTTCTCTATACTCATTCCACTAGCCGCTACCCTTTATACACTCCATTGCTCTTCCATCTTCCCAGCTTCCTTTCAAAGTCCTAATGTCTCACGCTTAAACCAGTCCAGTCTAATCTCCCTCCTGCATTACTCCTCTAGTACATGCTCCATTCATTCCCCGGCTAGACCCTGCCCCCTCCATCCTCTTCAGCCCACCGGCAAGCAGTGCTCTGCCTTCCACTCATTACGGGCTTTTTTCAAAACTCCTTATTACCCCGCCCCCTTAGACTCAGGACCAATCAGATTGCGAAGATTCAAATCTCCCGCCTTTTTTGCCTGCATTTGAATCCCTGCCCCCTCCCGCTCACAACTTCTTTTGTCCCAGCTGACCCACATTATACCGGTAATACATCTTTATTTTTATACTATCCCCACTTTTTTTTCCTTTCCCTTACTCCAGCTTTTCATGCAGGTTATTTAGCAGTTACTGCTTCACCCTTTCTCCTCCACTTGTGCCTTCATCCTCTAGCAAGCCAAATCCCTGCTAAAGACATTATTATTCCCTTTTCATTCCCCACTTATCCTGTTGGGCTTGTTTTTAGTCCCATTATATTCCTAACCTTTCTAGTCAAACAAGATCTCTTTATTAACCCTTTGGGACCTCCCAATTGGTAAGTCCATTCTATTTCACTTTACCAGTAAATACTATTCCCTCCCTCTGACCTTTCATGTGGTGTGCAATTCTTATAGCTTTTTTATATATACACATGATGGAATTTCTGAAAGTAAATAAACACTATCTTAAAGGGGTTGTCCCGCGGCAGCAAGTGGGTCTATACACTTCTGTATGGCCATATTAATGCACTTTGTAATGTACATTGTGCATTAATCATGAGCCATACAGAAGTTATAAAAAGTTTTTTACTTACCTGCTCCGTTGCTAGCGTCCTCGTTCCCATGGAGCCGACTAATTTTCGCCCTCCGATGGCCAAATTAGCCGCGCTTGCGCAGTCCGGGTCTTCTGCTCTCTTCAATGGAGCCGCTCGTGCAGAATGCCGGCTCCGTGTAGCTCCGCCCCGTCACGTGCCGATTCCAGCCAATCAGGAGGCTGGAATCGGCAATGGACCGCACAGAAGAGCTGCGGTCCACGGAGGGAGCAGACCCCGGCGGCCATCTTCAGCAGGTAAGTATGAAGACGCCGGACCGCCGGGATTCAGGTAAGCGCTGAGCGGTTTGTTTTTTTAACCCCTGCATCGGGGTTGTCTCGCGCCGAACGGGGGGGGGGGGGGGGGTTAAAAAAAAAAAAAAACCCTGTTTCGGCGCGGGACAACCCCTTTAAGTCGTTTTTTTTTTGTGTTCTTTTTGTTGAAATATCAGTTCCTACTTGAGGTTTATTATAATTTTATATATTTATATGTTTTTTATGTACTTTTATTTAATCACACGCCTTTGTCACTTTTGCTGTATAGTCTTTTTACTATGTCTACAAAATATTTATGGTCATTTATTTTATATTCAGACCATCTATTGTGTATTTATACATTTACTAGCTGATATACCGACCTGTTGTTCGCATGTCGTGGTTACTTTAGAGGAACCAAGGAATAAGATATGAATACACATAGATGAGCGTTAGATTTTCCATACAATGCATGTACCGATGTCCCTCCCCTGTGCCACCCCTCCCAGTCTCCTCACTTTTTACCCTTAACCCTTTCCAATCCATTTATTTTTTCTCACCCATTCTCCCCAGCTCCAAATAAGTTGGAGCTGGGGAGAATGGGTGAGAAAAAATACATTTCCCTGCACCCTCCTGAACTGACAGAGTTCAGGGTGCAGGTGCTCACTGCACTGTGGGGGATCCTGCTTACCTGTCCGGCGCCTTCCTCATTCTCCTTCTGCCTCCCGGCTCGGCGATCATGTGACAGCTGGGGTCAGGTGGCATCCAGCGGTCACATGATCGCCGAGCCAGGAGACAGAAGGGAGAATGCAGAAGACACCGGACAGGTAAGCAGGTCCTCCCACAGTGCAGGCTCCCGGCTCGGCGTTCATGTGACCGCCGGGGGTCAGGTAACACCAGCGGTCACATGATCGCCGGCCGGAATCTATGCATTGCATAGCGCTAATTGAGCGCTATGTAATGTGTAAAGGAGAAGGCAGAAGGGGTTAATAACCCTTTCTGCCTTCTCCTCGGGGGTCCTCGATGAGGACCAGTGCAGAAGTGTATCTGCACCTGATGTGTCTGACGATCGGGTGCAGATCCACTCCTGCACTGCAGTGTCGGGCCTGCCCCGACATTGGAACTGTGGAGGGAAATTATGATGTCGGGGCAGGCCCGACATTGGATTGGAAAGGGTTAAAGGTAACGCCTCTTTTTATTCAAATTTACCGCAGACTGGATGCTGCAGCCTCTTCTTAGCCTTAAAGGGGTTGTCCCGCGCCGAAACGTTTTTTTTTTGTTTTTTTTTAACCCCCCCCCCCCCCCCCGTTCGGCGCGAGACAACCCCGATGCAGGGGTTAAAAAAACAACCCGCACAGCGCTTACCTGAATCCCGGCGGTCCGGCGTCTTCATACTTACCTGCTGAAGATGGCCGCCGGGATCCTCTGTCTCCGTGGACCGCTGGGCTTCTGTGCGGTCCATTGCCGATTCCAGCCTCCTGATTGGCTGGAATCGGCACGTGACGGGGCGGAGCTACACGGAGCCGGCATTCTACACGAGCGGCCCCATAGAAGACTGCAGAAGACCCGGACTGCGCAAGCGCGGCTAATTTGGCCATCGGAGGGCGAAAATTAGTCGGCTCCATGGGAACGAGGACGCCAGCAACGGAGCAGGTAAGTATAAAACTTTTTATAACTTCTGCATGGCTCATAATTAATGCACAATGTACATTACAAAGTGCATTATTATGGCCATACAGAAGTGTATAGACCCACTTGCTGCCGCGGGACAACCCCTTTAAAGGGGTTGTCCCGCGCTGAAACGGGTTTGTTTTTTTTTCAACAGCCCCCCCCACCCCCCCCCCCCCCACCCCGTTCGGCGCGAGACAAACCCGATGCAGGGGTTTACACAAAAAACAGGATAGTGCTTACCTGAATCCCCGCGCTCCGGTGACTTCTTACTTACCTGCTGAAGATGGCCGCCGGGATCTTCTCCCTCGGTGGACCGCAGGGCTTCTGTGCGGTCCATTGCCGATTCCAGCCTCCTGATTGGCTGGAATCGGCACGTGACGGGGCGGAGCTACACGGAGCCGCTCTCCGGCACGAGCGGCCCCATTGAGAAAAGAAGACCGGACTGCGCAAGCACGTCTAATCTGGAGATTAGACGCTGAAAATTAGACGGCACCATGGAGACGAGGACGCTAGCAACGGAACAGGTAAGTGAATAACTTCTTATAACTTCTGTATGGCTCATAATTAATGCACAATGTACATTACAAAGTGCATTAATATGGCCATACAGAAGTGTATAGACCCACTTGCTTTCGCGGGACCACCCCTTTAAAAGCATGCTCCATCTCTGCAGTACATTGCCGCTTCCTTATGTACTTTACAGCCTTTCTGTATATACACAGAGATCAGTTAGATTCTCCTTAGTATACACACATAAGGCCTCCTGCACAGGCTGGCGGCCGCGATTTGTCCACGTGAAATCACACGCAGAAAACAAATCGTGGCATATTCTATTTCTGTGTGGGTCTCTCAGAGGCTGGCACAGAAATGTCATTCCTGGGACGGCAGCCGGCACATCAGAGAGTCGGAGACGCGGGAGCAGGTGAGACCCGCACTGGTCCCTGCAGGGACGCGGGCCGGGTCCCGTTGCGAGAATTTTCACAGTGGGATCCGACCCAGCCGTCTGCAAGCGGCCATAGAAGTGAGGTAGATTATCTTCAGTATACAAATCATTTCCCTAGGCTTTATGGTTTCTAAAAAAAGAACTCTCCTGTATCGTGGATTTTCGCAGTTTTTCATGCTTAGAATTAAATATTGAAGTTGAGACCCCTTTACTTTTCCTATTTAGGACCTAAACAATGGCCGTGCCAAGTTTCACGTTTTTGCAGTACAGATGTGTGTTATTAGTTACATTACATAGGGGGTCTCTTACTTTGTCACGTAGAAGTGAATAATCAAGTTGTGACACCTTTACTTTTCCTACTTAGGACTTAAACAAAGGTCGTGCCAAATTTCGTGTTTATGCGACACCAGGAAGTTGGAGAATTAGGGGTGACTTAGTCAGTGAGGGCTTTCGCCTTTATTTATAGAGGTCTACATTCAAACCTGCATATATTTTCTTTTACCTATGTTTACTTTTTCACCTCTCATCTTCAACCCTATTTTCTTAATATGCATTACTTAGCTTGTATACTCTAAACACCAGCTGAACTGACAAAGGGGTTATCCCGAAAACACGTTTTCACATGTTGGCGGTATATTTTATTAAATAAAGGGATGTTTTCCACACCTTTTGGTCACTTTCTACATTCTCTAGCTTGTAGTACCGCGCCTTTTTCCGCCAGTCTTTAGTCTTGTTCTCTTGCTCATTTATGCCCACCTAGATGGTGCATCATCTGATCAGGCGGCACCTCCACCATTGAAATCTTCATTTTACTCTCTTTACCACATATGTAGATTCATCTTTCAGATCAAACATGACCTACGGGTTTTGCTCCACCCATCTCTTTTTTTGTTCTCACCCACACAATGAAATGGACTGTCTGTCCCTGAGTGAGTTACATGCTCCGCCCCTGATCACATGACAGTGACGTCATCACAGGTCCTATTCCATAGCAACTGAGGCCAGGTTTGTAGGGGATGCATAATTCACTCACTCGGGATGAAGGACCTGTGATCACGTCATCATCTGCTCCACCCTTTTCAAATGACGGTGACGCTCATCCCAAGTGAGTTATATGCCCCACCGCTGATCACGATTGTGACATCATCAAAAGGTCCTTCATCCCGAGTTACATGCTCCGCCCCATATCATATGATGGTGACGTCAGGCACAGGTCCTGTAAGCACACTGCTGCTGTCTGGTTAGGTGTTTGTTAGCATTCCATTGCAACTGAGGCTGAGGGGGTTTGTAGGGGATGGAATACTAATGAACACCTACAGCAGCCATGTGCTTACAGGACCTGTGATAATGTCAGAGTCATGTGATCAGTCACCTGTGTGGGAGGAGTCCGGGGTCACATGAGCAGGGGGTGATCAGTATGTGCAGGACTCTGCTATGCTGCTTTTGTATGAAGAATGTATGGCTGGGTGCAACTGTAAATGAAAGGACTGTGCCGCCTCTTATCTCTCAGAATCAGAAGGGATTACAAAGGTCGGACCCCAATAATTATAAAATAATGGCATATCCTTGCTATATGAGGGTACCTAAAAGAAACCGGAATTATCTTCTGGTAGGCGGGGCATTAGTAGTACAGGCTTCTGTTGCTAGGTAAATTTCTGTGGAACCCTTTTGAGGTAGTATACCAGCCGATGTTGTTGGAGAAAGCTGCGTTCGGCTCCAGTGATTTTTTTCAACTAGTTGTTCAGTTTTGGAGTGAGATCAGGTGAATGCGGCGAGTGAGGCAACGGTCTCATGTCATTTTTCATCAAAAGTTGCTTAACACTCAGTGTTATGTGGGCATACGGGTGACTGGTTCTTCCACCATGACCATGCACCTACCTGTGCAGAGCTGAGTGTTAAGCAACTGCTTTGAGCAGTGAAAAAAGGAAGCACAATTTCGCAGCTGCACCTTGTTTATATGAATAAACCATCACAAATTTGGTGGAAAACTGAACAAGCTGTTGAGGAAAAAAAAAAAAAAAAATCACTGGAACCAAATGCAACCTACCCCAACAACGTAACAACGTGGCAGGGTTCAGCAGACATGCACTCCGGAACAGAAGCCTGCACTAGTAACACCCCGCCCACCAGAAGATTCCTGTTTCTTTGTGGGTACCCTCTCGTATACCATTTCTGCACGAGATGGCAATACCCTTTTAAAGCAGTCAATGCTCATGGCCATTTACTTTGTCTGATAAGGGGTTAAAATCAGTTCTGGTCACATGATGAATACACAGCTTCTTATCTGAGCTCTATCAACTAAAGGTTCTATTAATTGGGGACTTTAAGGGCTCATGCCCACGAGCGTCGAGGGATACACCGGCGATTTACGACACAAAAGTACCGCGATTAAAAACAAAAAGTGCCTGCTGGTGAGCGCGGATTTCCGCGGTGTCCATTAACCCTTAATGACACAGCCCCTTTTTCTTTTTCCATTTTCGATTTTTCCTCCCCCCCCTTCAAAAAACAAGTTGTATTTTTCAATGGTGCTATTTAATGTACCATATAATGTACTGAAAAACTTTTAAAAAATTCTAAGTGGAGTGAAATGAGAAAAAAAACAAACAACATTTCGCCATCTTTTAGTGCGTCTTGCTTCTACGGCGCACAAACGGCAACAAAAGCAACATGATAACTTTATTCTATGGGTCAGTATGATTGCTACGATACCAAACTTGTACAGGTTTTTTTTTTTACTGTACTACTTTTTTTTTCTTTTCAAAGACAATTTTTAAAAATTATTTTCAGCGGTCATTTTGTGCGCGCAATAACTTTTTAAATTTTCCGTCAACATAGATAAGTGAGGGCTCATTTTTTGCGTAATGTCCTGTAGTTTCCGTTAGTACTAATTCGGAATACATACGTCTTTTTGATCGCTTTTTATTGCATTTTTTCTGGGAGACAGGGTGACTAAGAAAGGGTATTTCTGGCGCTTTTTTTTTTTTTTCGGGCGACTTTCAGCGTGCGGGAAAAATATTGCGCTACTTTGATAGATCGGACTTTTACGGACGCGGCGATAGCAAATACATATTTTTATTTTATGATTTAGATTTTTTAATAATAGATATGGCAAAAGTGGGTGATTTAAACTTTTAAAACTTTTTTTTTTTTTTTTTTTTTACAATTAATAAAACTTTATTGATTTTTTTTTTAACTTTACTTTAAAGTCCACCCCATGGGGATGCCTTGATAGGCAGTCTGCTAAGGCAGCCATGACACCTGCACGGCTCCCCCGATCTCACCGCGGGGGATTTAAATGCTGCAGTCAGAATTGACAGCAGCATTTAAATGCTTAATAGCCGCGATTGGCCGATCGCAGCTATTGCCCGCGGATGTCAGCTGTAATAAACAGCGACCTCTCTTCATACATACCCCGACGCTCCATGACGTACCCTTACGTCCTGGAGCAGGAAGGGGTTATTGGAGACCTCCCGCAGCGTGAATCCGCAGCAAATAGAATGTGCAGCAATTTATTTCCCGCTGTGGAAATCCGCAGTAGAATTTTGTATGGAAGGATTGGCAGGTAGCTGTGGATTTCTGCCACAGGAAACACGGTAGAAATCCATTTGTAGGCATTCACCCTAAAACAAGCACAACTGTTGTTTGAGAGAATGGAGGCTGGGATTGTTCCAGGTGACCCATCTGCTTCCATCCGAAGTACATAGGAGTCGCTTAAACATTGAGCGACTCTTGTATACACAGGCCGATAGTTGCTTGTTTTTTAGTTTTGTTAAAAACCAAGCACCTCGGACAAGTGAACAATTTCTCGCTCAATGCGGTGACGGCAGCCACGTGCTCAGGACTGTTTCTAGCAAGAATTTTGTTGATAATCGTCCTATATAAACTACCGCAAGATTGTTGTGGAATTTGCACTTGTGGAATATTCAGCACCAAAATCCCCACCCTTAGGCTATATTCACACGGGCGAAAATCTCACGCAAGTTTTGTGCCTTGCAAAACGCACAAATATGAACTCCATTCTTTCTGGCTTATTCACATCAGCGATTCCACCCCCCTCACAGTGATGCAGCATGTTGCATCTTTTGCCTCACTCGAGTTGTCAATGGGACCGTAAAAAGACATTGCATGCCGTGCGATGTACATTAGTGTGATGTTTCCCATTGAAACACTTGTGACCCTCTGACGTGCGTGAGACACATACCTGAGGATCGCAATTGCACAGAAGCAAAGTTAGGCGTTTTTGAATTAAAACTGCCTCGCATCGGCATGGAAAGATCAGCCCGATATCGCACTCGCCCGTGTGAATGTAACCCTAACATGGGAGATTTTGATGCTGAATAAGAATGGCAGAACTCTGCTGGCAAATTCGCATCAGAATCTGCATATGGACGTGTGGAATTGCATCCCATGTGAAAGCACTTATAAAGGGCTCATTCACATGGGTGTGCATGGTGTGCGTATTATGCAGATTTTTCATGCTCATAGTACGCAGTCCTAAAAGCCCATTAATTTACATTGTACCATTCAGAATTACACACGTGAAAAAAGATCACTGGCAGCTGCAGCTAGGTGCGGTCTCAGACCCAAGTGGTTTCTGTTATGGAGCAACGTACCCTTAGGAGCAGAGCACCCATAAATTTGTGCTGAATGTCCTATTTTGGTGCATATTATGCACCAAAATAGCTGATTAGGATCAATGGGCTTACGTAATTACACAGTAAACCTGCATATTTGCGCTTGAAATTAAGTGACTTTCTGCCATTATATGTACCTTTGATACACATGGAATATGCAAGGAATACTGCAGGTTTTGGTCTATAAATGTGCTGTGTACTTGCAGACCGAAAACCACATATGGCTGTGTGAGTGAGCACTTATGCAGTGGATTTTCAGTACAGAATCCGCCTCCTCAAATGAGGGGGTTAAAATCCACACCAATATTCTGCAGTTGTTCTCTACCCTGTCTGTTGACACCTCACTGATTCGCTGCAGACTTCACCCTGTCAGGGTGTGTTCACACATAGCTGTGCACCAAAGCCCCCAACGTGGACTTACTGGGATTCATCTGGAGCAAGTCAAGATAGTTATTGTTGGC
The DNA here is from genome assembly GCF_035609145.1 of Eleutherodactylus coqui. Taxonomy (NCBI): domain Eukaryota; kingdom Metazoa; phylum Chordata; class Amphibia; order Anura; family Eleutherodactylidae; genus Eleutherodactylus; species Eleutherodactylus coqui. The sequence continues at coordinate 278,324,268 of NC_089837.1, read as the reverse complement.
CCCGACCTCACCAAGAGCGCCACTCACTGCCTGCACCCAAAACTGCGCCTTCTTCCATATCACCTGACCAAAGCGCTAAACTTTTTGGTCTGTGGATTGGAAGTCCACATGGAAATTTTACCCTTGGTGTGGATTTGACAAGGCTAAATCTACACCCTCATCTGTGCCAACAACCTCAGATTTTGACACTTTTTAGAGGGGAATGCATGCAAAAAAAAAACCCACTGGCGAACATACCCTTTAGGGCTCTTTTTTCACTGCGTATCATGCGTGTGGTACATAGTGAATGGAGTAGAGGAATAGATTGCAGCATGCTCTATTTCTCTGCATACCACGCAGCGTGAGCCCTATACATTCACGCATGCAAAGTATGAAATGCTGTCCATATGCAATACATTTAAAAAAAAAAAGTCTCAGTGCACGTCGTGGTACACAATGCAGCCATAGCCATCCACAGTCTCTGCAGGAGACCAGCAGCATTCTACTGCCACATGGCCTTATTTCTATTCAATTGATAGAGTGACATTTGCACCAAAATCGCTAGTAGATCGGCGAGGTACGGGTGTAGGGCGCACGGAGAGGGACCCCACTGGTTGATAAGCGGCTACAGGCAGCAGCCTGTAACCCCTCCCCCCTAAGGTGAGGCGGGACGCCTGTCTCCATCACCTGCAATGGCCGCCACGCATATATTGATTTTCCGCTGGACTTAAGCAGCATTGACGATTCCAGCAACCTCATTTGTTCAGCACCATGTGGATAGACATCGTGCACACGGATACAGTTACACAGCCGTGCACCAGGAGCTGTGCACGAAATCACCTGATCAGAGATGTGGCCATGTTTTACTTGTGCTGAGGGGAATGTAGCTGCTGCATCTAGGAAATAAATGCTTACTTCGTGCTGAGAGGGTCCCGCACGGTTCCTACCAGCCTCCCCTCCGGATTATGATAAACTCTGTAGTTACAGAGTAATTAGCTTACTCATTAAAGCACTGGGGTGAGGGGGCCGATCATGACACAGAGCACGTCTGCAGCGCGCTGAACTGCGCCATACTACGCTCATTCATGAACAATAGGGGGGAGTATATATTTAGTTAATTGCATGCAGGAAGTCTCCAAAGCAATAAATGGCGTCCTCTAGGGCCATTGTGACTATGTACAGCGTGTCAGCCATGTGCAAGCGGTGGGCAGAGATGAATCACAATAGTCTACTCATTGGGACACGCGCAAAACAAGACAGTGATCCGGAGGGGAGGATTGTAGGAAGCGTGAGGGACCCTGTCAGCACGAGACAGCATTCAGATGCAGCAGAGTAAAACATGGCCACATATGTGATCAGGTGATTTCGTGCACAGCTCCTCCTGCACGGCTGTGTAACTATATCCGCGTGCATGTGTAGCCACGTGGTGCCGAACAACCAATGAGGTTGCTAAAATCGTCAATGCTGCTTAAGTCCAGCGGAATATCAATATATGCGGCTGGCCACCCTCTGACCAGAGCCGCCGGCAGATATGAAGAGGCCTGTACGTTTCTAGAAGCGCTCGCTCCCACGAAGATGCAGCGTAAACGGAACACACGGAGCGTTACAAACCTCTGAACGGAGCCAGCCGGTCCATGTTGTACGCCGAACAGTCCCGGCCTCGATCTCTGCAGCCAATCAGCTGCCAAGAGATCTCCAGGGAACTATGGGGAAGCCAGGCCAGAGCAATAGATATCCGAGAGCGTGAGCAAACGATGTAATGCTGCAGAGCGCAGAGGAGCGAAGACTAGTGCAGGCAGGAGCAATGGATGGCTGTAGTGTTAGAGCAGAGGGCTGTCAGCCCTCTATGTATACACATTATACAGAAGGATATAGATGGGCAGTACACATAACTACGGGGGACCGTGTTGGTACTAAATAAAACTGGAACACACATATGTGGTAGATGCATAGACACAGAAATGCCAATACATTTGTTCCAGGAAGGCCAGGTGCACGCCATACGGACACGTGTCTGTGTGCTGCCTGATACATGCACAGACTGCATATTGACATCCTAATTCTTCTCCGCGATACAGACAATAAAGCCTTATGCACACGGCCGTGACGGGCTCCGCAAGCGGAATACCGCAGCGGAGTCCGTCACGCGTGACGCTCCGGCGCGCATGCACAGTACAGTGAATGACGCGCCAGCGGTGTCACATGACCCGCCGACAGCGTCATAGGATGTGTCCGGCGGTGGGCGCAGCGTGTATTCATGCTATACTTCCGCTGTGCTACAGTGGAAGTATAGCGTGACGGGCGGCTTCCATTGACTACAATGGAAGCCGTCTGCGCATATACCCGCAGCAAATAGGGCATGCTGCGGGTAATTTCATGCTGCGTAATTCCGCGGTGGAATTCCGCAGCATGTACATTGAGCTATTAGGTTCAATAGAACCTAATAGCTGCAGTGAAACGCCACAACGGAAATCTGGCCGTGTGCATTAGGCCTAAGACCTGCAATAAGATTTTTTACATGGACCAATGAATCTCTGCTCCTTTACAGCTGAGTGGTCCAATGGGCAGTCCTATCAGTGATTGACAGCTCTCTTTGTTTGTAGAGAGGTTATAAAAGAACCCTGCACTGCTGGTGTGCAAGTAGAAGAAAAGATAAAAACTTTTTCTCTTCTGTTAGGGTGAATGCCCACAAACAGATTTCTGTTGCGTTCCCCGTGGCGGAAATCCGCACGTGAATTCCGCAGCTATTAGATTCTATTGAACCTAATAGGTTTCTGCCTGCCAATGTTCACTTGCGGAATTCCGTCGTGGGAAATAAATCTCGGCATGTTCTATTTGCCGCAGATTTATGCCACAAGATGTCTCCATTAATATAGTATAATAATGATGACCGCAGAGATCCGCACTCACAGGCACTACCGCATTTTTAATCGCGGTACTGCCGCGGCAGAATCCATGGGCGTATCTTGCGATGCTCGTGGGCATGAGCCCTTTTGTTGTCCACAAGGGCCAGTGGACCTCCTCAATTATCCAGCTTTGCTTAGAGAAAGTCACAAATTGGTCACAATTCTTAGAAGAGTGGGAACAACTCCAGGTTTGTTTTTTCTACATACAGGACAATACAAACCTCACAGGAAATGCATGCATATTCAAAAAGGGGTAAAAAGTGAACCCAGAAACTATAAGCCAGTAATTCTTACTTCTATTGTGGGTAAAATGTTTGAGGGGGTTTCTAAGAGATGCTATCCTGGAGTACCTCAAGGAAAATAGCTGTATAAGGCCGCCTGCACACGAGCGGGTCGGATCCGGCAGCGAGAATTCTCGCCGCGCGATCCGACCCGAGCGCCTGCAGGGACGAGCGCGTACTCACCCGCGCCTGGCGGCCCCGGCTCTTTCATGTGCCGGCTGCCGCGCAGCCGGCGCATGCGCAGACCGGAGCCGGCGGCCGGGTGAGTGCGTGCCCCGCAGAAAATTAGGACATGCCGCGGTTTGTTTGCCGCGCGAGATTTCGCGCGGCCAAACCGCGGCCGTCTGCATAGGAGTGCGTATTTTAATGCACTCCTATGCAAACTTTCAGCGGCGGAAATCCCGCGGCGGGATTTCCGCTCGTGTGCAGGCGGCCTAACTCAGTATCAGCATGGGTTTATGAGGGACGCTCCTGTCAAACCAACCTGATCAGATTCTATGAGGAGGTAAGTTCTAGACTGGACCAGGGAGAGTCATTGGATCTTGTGCATCTGGACTTTTCCAAAGCATTTGTTACTCTGCCACATAAAAGGTTGGTATATACAATGAGAATGCTTGGTCTGGGTGAGAATGTGTGTAAGTAAGTAGCTGGCTCAATGATGGAAAAAAGAGGGTGGTACTTAACCCCTTAATGACGCGGCCCCTTTTTCTTTTTCTATTTTCGTTTTTTCCTCCCCCCTTCAAAAAAATCGTAACTTCTTTATTTATTTGTCTTTTGCGGGACAAGTTGTATTTTTCAATGGTGCTATTTAATGTACCACATAATGTACTGAAAAACTTTTAAAAAATTCTAAGTGGAGTAAAATGAAAAAAAAAACATTTCACTATCTTTCAGTGCGTCTTGTTTCTACGGCGCACAAACAGCAACAAAAGCGACATAACTTTATTCTATGGGTCAGTACGATTGCTACGATGCCAAACTCGCATAGTTTTTTTCTACTACCGTATACTACTTTTTTTTTTTTCAAAGACATTTAATTTTTTTCAATTATTTTCTGCGGTCATTTTGGGCGCGCAATAACTTTTTTATTTTTCCATTGACGTAGTTGAGCAAGAGCTCATTTTTTGCAGGATGTCCTGTAGTTTCTGATAGTACTAATTTGGAATACATACGACCTTTTGATCGCTTTTTATTGTGTTTTTTCTGGGAGACAGGGTAACTAAAAAAGTGCATTTCTGGCATTCTTTATTTTTTTTTCGGACGACGTTCACCGTGCGGGAAAAATACTGCTATACTTTGATAGATCGGACTTTTACGGATGCGGCGAAACCAAATACATATTTTTATTTTGTGATTTAGATTTTTTCATAATAGATATTGCAAAAGGGGGGTGATTTAAACTTTTATAACTTTTTTTTTTTACAATTAAAAAAACTTTATTGATTTTTTTTTACTTTACTTTAAAGTCCCCCTGGGGGACTACAACCAGCGATGCTTTAATCGCTCCTGCAGTATGATGTAATGCTCTGGCATTACGTCATACTGCCATTTGACAGGCAGTCTATCAAGGCACCCCACGGGAATGGCTTGATAGGCAGCCTGCTAAGGCAGCCCTTGGGCCCCCGGCTGCCATGACACCTGCACGGTTCCCCCGATCTCACCATGGGGGGGCCGTGCGGGACCCCCGAACATTGTTCGGGGCATTTAAATGGTTAATAGCCCCAATCGGCCGAACGGCCGATAGCAGCTATTGCCTGCGGGTGTCAGCTGTTATAAACAGCTGACGCCCGCACTGTATGAAGAGAGGTTGCCCCGCAACCTCTCTTCATACATACCCCGCCGCTCCATGACGTACCTATACGTCATGGAGAGGAAAGGGGTTAAAGAGCACCTGCACATTTAGTTTTTTGTTTTTTTTTAATTTATAAGTATTTTTGCAATAGGTTTTATTAGCCTATTCTGTACATTTTTCTTACAAAACCCCTCTTCTACTATGCAGCTTGGTGAAGACAAGGTTGAGAAATCTCTATAGAGCAGCTGCAGCCACAAGTGTTGAACTGCTTTCACTCCCTGCTCCCACTAATATGCTGCCGTTCCCCGGCGGTGGGCTGTGAAGGAGAGTAGCCCACTAATTTTGAAGACAACTTCTCTCCTCACAGCGCTCACTCACCTCCAGACACAATGATCCAACAGGGGCTCAATGCATCAGGTTTTGACATATAGTAAATTTGTAGATCCCCACTACAATGAGCTCCATGCTTGACAATGCCGTCCAGTGTGCTACTTGTGCAATGTGTGCAGTCCTTGATCAGTCGATCTAGAGTGCATACTGTTGTGCAAGATGCATGCACGTCGGACATTTGGAAGCCCAGATCCTGGATCTAAATGAGCGACTGGCAACCCTTAGATCCATTGACAATATGGAAAGGAGTTTACTGCTCACTGAGCAGGCACTCGCAGATGTGAAAGTAGTTTAGGAGAGCAGGACAAGCAGGCAGCTAGCTGGGTGAATGGGTTAGTCTTGAACTGGCAAACCCCAACAAGTTTGCAAAGTTGGCAGATAAGGGGGATGCCATTACAGGGTCAACACCGCTGCAGCACGACATGCCCTCTGAATGCCAGGGAGATGACTGCTCCAGTAAGAAGGGGAGAACAGGGCAGACTAGACAGGTCCTAGTGGTGGGAGACTCAATTATAAGGGAGACAAAAAGGGCACTCTGCCACAAACACCGGGATCGTTGAATAGTGTGTTGTCTTCTTGGCACTCAAGTTTGACACATCACGGATCAGGTTGACAGATTACTGGGAGGGGCTGATGAGGATCCAGCGGTCATGGTGCACATTAGCACCAACGACAAAGTCAGAGGTCAGTGGAGGACCGTCAAAAACAATTTCAGGGACCTAGGATATAAGCTTAAGATGAGGGCCTCCAAGGTAGTTTTCTCTGAAATACCACATGTGCCATGAGCCACACCAGAAAGGCAGCGGGAGATTAGGAAGGCAAACTCCAGAGTTGGTGTAGGAAGGAGGGGTTTGGGTTCCTGGAGAACTGGGCTGACTTCGCTTTCTGCTACAGGCTCTACAGTAGAGACAGGCTGCATCTCAATGGGGAGGGTGCAGCTGTGCTGGGGGAAAGGATGGTTAAAAGGCTGGAGTGTAAGATAGGAAAGCGCCTCAAGGTTTTTTTAAAAAACTCCACTTCACAGGGGTTCCGTGAGTACCCAATCCGCGTATTAACCGAAGAGCTGCAGGACATTCATAAGGGTTCCCTAGTGCAGGGTAACCCTCACAAAGAAATATATAATACAACAATGTTAGAAAAATAAATGTCACCGCGCTACAAGGTACTTAGTATCAAATGAAGAACACTTTTCCTTTAGCGATGAGCGTAAAGGCAAGCGATAGTGTAAGAGAGACACTTACTGGGGAGGAGGGGGTGTGTAGGAACAGAAACCCCCTCCTTGAAGTGTAGACTCCAATCACAGAAGATGGTACACGCCGGTGTACTGGATAAATCCAAGGTATTTATTAATATTCCATCCATCGATTGTGGATAAACGTGTTATAAAGGCAATGCGTTTCGGTGTCTTAATGACACCTTTCTCAAGCCATATAATACATAAAAACCATCAAACATGTACTCACATTTATGGTAAAATCGAAAATGAAAGTGTGCATTGCATCTGTGGGTAGCGCCATTTGTGGGCGGGGTTTGCCGTGATGACGCATGACGTGGTGGTGGAGGGGGGAGAGGGGGAAGGGGGAAACAAAGTAAAATCAAATGGAGGATAGGACAGAAAAGTCAAAACTAGAACTATGTGGATGGAAATGTAAAGATAAGGCGTTTGGAGCTGACTCACTACCCTGCATGAAAAAACGAGCAGTAAATGAATGGGAAATTGAAATTGAATGCAGAGATACGGCGTTGGGGGCGTGTCCAGCGGCGTGCTGTGGTCACATGGGGACCGCGCGTCGCGTCATAGTAAGGGAGGGGCTGACGTGTGTACTCATCACGCGTGCCACGTCACCAACAACGGCGCGCTATGGTCACGGGACCGCGCGTCGTGTCATAGTAAAGGTGGGGCTGACGCATGTCGTCATCACGCTAGATCAGCGTGCCGCGTTATCAAAAAGCGGTGAAGCTTATTGGTCAGCGCCATGTAGTGGGAACTATATGGCACGTCATCTCAATGACGGGGGTCCGTAACTGGCGCGGTCACGTGGTGTTAGCGTACCGTGCCATCCAAGTGTCAAAATAAACAAGGAATGTGATGATGTGATCAGAGCGTGCCTATTAGTACAGAGGTATGTGGCTGATTGGCTTTAATGCCAGGAGGGTCATGTGTTCAGCCGTTTAACACCGTTCTATTTGATGAAGCCAATTAATAGAACTGGTGTATTGGGGATGATGCCTAATGAATCAGAGTAATTACATTATTATAATAATAAATTAATTTAAAATAATAATTGATGAGTGGTAATTAATAATGAACTGACAATAGAAATAGGGATTAATTAGGTGATGAATAAAGGGTTTAATTAAAACAGTTGATATAAGTATGTTATTGTAATGAATTGTTATGATGATGTGTTATTGATGCAATGGTAAATGGAAATATAAAACCGTGAACTAAGGGAAATTCAGGGAGGGGGAGGGATGAGGGAACATTAGTCAGGTATACATATGCATAACAATAAATATTCAGCTAAAATGCATCATGATAATTTATAACTAGAGATGAGCGAGCGTACTCGGATAAGCACTACTCGCTCGAGTAATTGGCTTTATCCGAGTATCGCTGTGTTCGGGGCTAAAGATTCAGGTGCCGCTGCGGCTGACAGGTGAGTCGCAGCGGGGAGCAGGGGAGAGCGGGCAGGAGAGAAGGAGAGAAAGATCTTACCTCCGTTCCTCCCCGCTCTCCCCTGCAGCTCCCCGCTCCGTGCCGGTACCCGAATCTTTAGCCCCGAGCACAGCGATACTCGGATAAAGCCAATTACTCGAGCGAGTAGTGCTTATCCGAGTACGCTCGCTCATCTCTATTTATAACATAAACATTTATGAAAAAATAAATTAACTATCAATACATGATGATGCCAGTTACATAAATTATGCTAATAAAAATGACAGACGGTTTAAAATTATAAATTAAAACCGGAGTTATAAATTTTCCTCTAGAACTTCATTGAGGGCCAGGGCTTTCATTTTGTAAATCCAGTACATTTCCCTTCTTTTTAGAAGGGAAAACTTTTTAGAATGAATTTTCTCTAATGGCGTTACTGTTAAGCTGGTAAAATCGCAATTATGGTATTGAAGAAAATGTCGTGATACACTGTGATTGAGGTACATAGTTGGTGTCACAATTAAGCAGATTTGTAATGTAATGTGTTGTACCGTCCAGACGGATTTTTACTTCTTTTTTACCATGAGTGATAAGAGCGCAACATTTACATCTGGGTTTGCCGCATCTGAAAGCACCTGTGCTTAATTGTGACACCAACTATGTAATTTATTACCTGGAATGCCCATGCGGGCTAGGTTATGTAGGGCGTACTATTAATGCATTAAGAATAAGGATCGGACAACATAGGAATAACATCACTAAGGGTTTCCTCAATCACAGTGTATCGCGACATTTTCTTCAATACCATAATTGCGATTTTACCAGCTTAACAGTAACGCCATTAGAGAAAATTCATTCTAAAAAGTTTTCCCTTCTAAAAAGAAGGGAAATGTACTGGATTTACAAAATGAAAGCCCTGGCTCCATTCGGGCTCAATGAAGTTCTAGAGGAAAATTTATAACTCCGGTTTTAATTTATAATTTTAAACCGTCTGTCATTTTTATTAGCATAATTTATGTAACTGGCATCATCATGTATTGATAGTTAATTTATTTTTTCATGAATGTTTATGTTATAAATTATCATGATGCATTTTAGCTGAATATTTATTGTTATGCATATGTATACCTGACTAATGTTCCCTCATCCCTCCCCCTCCCTGAATTTCCCTTAGTTCACGGTTTTATATTTCCATTTACCATTGCATCAATAACACATCATCATAACAATTCATTACAATAACATACTTATATCAACTGTTTTAATTAAACCCTTTATTCATCACCTAATTAATCCCTATTTCTATTGTCAGTTCATTATTAATTACCACTCATTAATTATTATTTTAAAATAATTTATTATAATAATAATGTAATTACTCTGATTCATTAGGCATCATCCCCAATACACCAGTTCTATTAATTGGCTTCATCAAATAGAACGGTGTTAAACGGCTGAACACATGACCCCCCTGGCATTAAAGCCAATCAGCCACATGCCTCTGTACTAATAGGCACGCTCTGATCACATCATCACATTCCTTGTTTATTTTGACACTTGGATGGCACGGTACGCTAACACCACGTGACCGCGCCAGTTACGGACCCCCGTCATTGAGATGACGTGCCATATAGTTCCCACTACATGGCGCTGACCAATAAGCTTCACCGCTTTTTGATAACGCGGCACGCTGATCTAGCGTGATGACGACATGCGTCAGCCCCACCTTTACTATGACACGACGCGCGGTCCCCACGTGACCATAGCGCGCTGTTGATGGTGACGTGGCACGCGTGATGAGTACACACGTCAGCCCCTCCCTTACTATGACGCGACGCACGGTCCACACGTGACCACAGCACGCCGCTGGACACGCCCCCAACGCCGTATCTCTGCATTCAATTTCAATTTCCCATTCATTTACTGCTCGTTTTTTCATGCAGGGTAGTGAGTCAGCTCCAAACGCCTTATCTTTACATTTCCATCCACATAGTTCTAGTTTTGACTTTTCTGTCCTATCCTCCATTTGATTTTACTTTGTTTCCCCTTTCCCCCTCTCCCCCCTCCACCACCACGTCATGCGTCATCACGGCAAACCCCGCCCACAAAATGGCGCTACCCACAGATGCAATGCACACTTTCATTTTCGATTTTACCATAAATGTGAGTACATGTTTGATGGTTTTTATGTATTATATGGCTTGAGAAAGGTGTCATTGAGACACCGAAATGCGTTGCCTTTATAACACGTTTATCCACAATCGGATGGAATATTAATAAATACCTTGGATTTATCCAGTACACCGGCGTGTACCATCTTCTGTGATTGGAGTCTACACTTCAAGGAGGGGGTTTCTGTTCCTACACACCCCCCTCCTCCCCAGTAAGTGTCTCTCTTACACTATCGCTTGCCTTTACGCTCATCGCTAAAGGAAAAGTGTTCTTCATTTGATACTAAGTACCTTGTAGCGCGGTGACATTTATTTTTCTAACATTGTTGTATTAAAAGGCTGGAGAAGTGTTTAAACTAGTGGCTGGAGGCGGGAGTAACAAGAGCAATAGGGTGGAAGGGAATGTAGGCAGTGACCTGGGCCCAAGTATGGGAATTGAGGGTTGAGCGGGGTGGGATTAGTGCAGTTAGAACTGATAAAACAGCTAATAGAACCATTAGTAGCATAATAAATATAAAGAATAACAGTAATTATATGGCAACGAATGCAAGACGTCTGATCAGTAAAGTGGGTGAGCTTAATGCGAGCATGTCTGATGAAAATTACGATATAGTAGGAATAGCGGAAACAGAGCTTAATGATAAGTGCGATTGGGCGGTGAATTTACAGGGCTACAATCTGTTCAGAAGAGACCGTGGAAACCAGAAAGGGGGAGGGGTATGTCTGTATGTTAAATCCTACTTAACGCCAAGGCTACAAGAAGATATAGGTGTAGGGGTGGAATCTCTGTGGGTAGAAATATAGGGAGGGAAAAATAACAAAATCCTGATAGGGGTTTTCTATAGGCCACCCAGAATAAAAGAAGAAACTAAAAATGTTGTTAATAAGACAAATAGGAAAAGTGTCAAATCGCAATGAAGTTATTATGGCAGACTTTAATTGTCCAGAATAAAGGCCCATTTAGACACAATGATTATCACTCAAAAGTCATCTTTTTTTTTTTTTTTCCTATTTTTTTTTTATTGTTAAAAAATAACAAGTATACAGATGAAATACAATAGTAGGCATTAAAGTACACACTTGTTCATTTTCTTATGTGAAAATTACACAGTAAACTTTTTTGTAATTAGGAAGAAGAGGTTAGGGGGGAGGAGTAGAGGGGGGCGTAAGGGGGGGGAGGAGAGGTAAGAAGAGATCCATATGAATTCTAATAGTACTATAAGATACAGATCTAAGAGTTTAAGTAATTTGGCAAGGAACTAGTTGTAAGGATACAAAGAAACTACAGAAACCATACAAAGCTGTTTAATCATACTCTGGTCCCATCTTGGGCATGTTTGATAGATGAATAGGAGCTACTCATCCAAGGACCCCAAATAGTTTTGAATTTCCCATGGGATCTATTTGACCAGATCGTAAGCTCCTCAAACCTATAAATCTCATTGACCTTGGATAACCATTGAGTAGTTGTAGGCGCTAGGGGTTGTAGCCACATTAATGTAATTAATAATTTTGCAGCCGAAATGAGATGTGTGATAAGTTTGGTTTGTGAGGGTCTGTAATTTGCCGAAGGTCTAGATATAAACACATACTCTGGAAGTAGACAAAACGTGCTATCAGCTACATCTCGAATTATTAATTCAATCTGGTTCCAATAGGGACACATTAATGGGCAGGACCACCATATGTGTGTTAGGGAGCCTACATGTCCATTGCAACGCCAGCAAAGATTTGAGTCTGATAGCTTGTAAGCAAACAGCCATTCCGGTGACTTGTACCACCGTGTGAGCAGTTTCAAAAGCCATCTTTTAAGCAATAATCATTGTGTCTAAATGTGCACATCTTCAGTTTTCTGCTGAACGACGGTTTTCAGTTCTGCTTGAAAACCATTGTTCAGCAGAACACCTGATAAGCAGGACCGCATGCTGTGCTCTGCCTGTGGAGAGCTGATTACAGCTGATAACATTGTTACAGCTGATCTCAGCTGTCAGCCCCACCAGCAGATCAAACTGAAAGTAATCATGAAATAGCAGGAGGTCTGTTTCCTGATTACAACTCCCAGAGGCTCACATGCTACTGCTTGGTACTAAAAGGAATTAGTGCCAAGTGGTAGTTTATGCAAAATGATCGCTGAAAAGCCATCTTTTGAGCGATCATCCTTGCAGTGTAAATGTACCCATAGTATGAAAAGACGAAACCTGCGAATCTCACAGGGACAATAAGTTTTTGAGAACAATTAAAGATAACTACCTTACTCAACTTCTGTGCGAGCCAGCTACAGGGAGAGCTATTCTGGACTTATTATTAACCAATAGATCAGACAGAATCACGGGGGTGCAGGTTGAGGGACACTTGGGAAATAGTGACCACAATATAATTGATTTCCAGTTGTCATTTAATAGGAAGACTTATCAGGAAGTGACAAAACTAAACTTTAGTAAAGCAAAATTTGATGAGCTCAGATTTACTAATCGGCAACATTAATTGGGACACTGTCCCCAAAAATAACGGTACAGGCGACAAATGGGAGAAGTTTAAAAACATACTATTAACCTCATGTGAGTAGTTCATACCCTTTAAAAATAAAAGAACTACAAGGAGAAGGAAACCAATGTGGCTCAACAAGACTGTAAGGGGGCTATAAGCAAAAAAAAAAAAAAAGCGTTAACCCCTTAGTGACTAAGCTTTTTTGCTTTTTTCCATTTTCGTTTTTTCCTCCCCCCTTTTAAAAAATCGTAACGCCTTTATTTATCCATCGATGTAGCTGTATGAGAACTTGTTTCTTGCGGGACGGGTTTTATTTTTTAACGGTACTATTTAATGTACCATATAATGTACTGAAAAACTTTTAAAAAATTCTAAGTGGAGAGAAATGGAAAAAAAATGACATTCCACCATCTTTCTACACACACAAGCTGCAACAAAAATGACATGATAAGTTTATTCTATGGATCAGTACGATTATTACGATACCAAACTTATGTAGTTTTTTTTTTTGCTGTACTACTTATATTTTTTTTAAAGATATTTAATTTTTAAAAAATTATTTCTGTCTCCATTTTCTGCGTACAAGAACTTTTTAATTTTTTCGTCGACATAGTTGTGCGAGGTCTCATTTTATGCATTAAGTCCTGTAGTTTCTGTTGGTACCATTTTTGAATACATATAGCTTTCTGATTGCTTTTTATTAGATTTTTTTTCTTGGCAACATGGTGACCAAAAAAGCGCATCTCTGGTGTTCTTTATTTTTTGGGGGGGATGACGTTCACTGTGCGTAGTAAATGATGCAGTACTTTTTTTTTTTTTTTTTTTAAATCAATAGTTTTTTATTGTTTTCTGGTAAAGATTACAGAAATAGAAAGAAAGAGTCACTTATCTAGTATCAACAGTTTACATGAATCTCATGTTCTTAAAATACAATTATGCATTTGTCAAAATTTAACTTTAAACGTAACCATTGGTATTCTAATATGAGTAATCAATACAGAATGTAACGGATTCGAACTGGTGTGTGATATGTTGTGTGTGTGTATTTGGGTTGAGGGGGGGAAGGAGGGGGGGATAGGTGTGTTGGAGAAGAAAAAGGGGGTATAGGTAATGAAATGTTTGTTAGGTGTAGAATGAGAAGAACATATTCACCGAGAAAATTGTGCTTAAGGGTGGAATGTATTGATCCAAGGCTTCCACATTATTTCAAATCTAATAAAGTCGTTATTTCTTAAGGCTAAAATTTTTTCGTAGAGACAGTGTTCCGAAACTAGGTTTATGAGGTCTGAGAGCATTGGGACAGCTTCAGTTTTCCAACGTCTTGCTATGAGAGACTTTGCAGCTAAAAGTATATGTCCCGTCAGTTTTTTGAAATGTAGGGGCATTTTGATTGTGCTAATTAACATCAGCGCCAGCTCTGGAGAGGAGGGAAGACGGAAGGCTGTGAGTCTATAAATGAGTTTGTAAACTTCTCTCCAGAAAGGGGTCAGGAGAGGGCAGGACCAGAAAATATGGATGAGAGAGCCTTTGTTGTTGCATTTTCTCCAACACCTGTCGTTGTCGGAGAGTCCCCTTCTGTTTAAGATTAGAGGTGTGTAATACCATCTCGTAAGGAGTTTCAGGTGAGTTTCGATTAGATTAGCGCTCTGCGAAGATTGTCTCGCCCACTCAAAGGCCCCCAGCCACATATCTATAGGTATTTCCCTTCCGAAATCCCTGTTCCAGTTAATGATATGACATTTTCCTGGCGGTTTTAGGGTTCCTGAGAAGATGTCGTAAAATGTTCGAGTGTTCATTTTGGTTTGGGGTTCCTCTAGGAATAGGTCAATTATTTTATGTATTTTGAGGTTATTTAGTTGGTAGCTATGTAGGAAAGAAGCAATTTGAATGTATTTATAGAAGTCTGAGTTTGGAAGTTTGTATTTGTTGGTCAGATCTTGAAAGGAGAGGAGTTTATTTGACAGAAAAAGGTCAGATATGTATTTAAGATTCTGTCTGGGCCAAGAACCCATATTTAGGTTTGGAATTAGGAGTTCCAAGGTTTCAAGTGGTATTTTCAGAAAGTTAGAGGGCTTGGAGTTGTTTAACGTTCGCATCAAATCAGTCCAGGCCTCTATTGATGCCCTCATGGGGAGAGAGAGGTAAGGGCTTGTTAAGGGTTTCGTTATATTAGGGTGGATGATGTCTAGGATAGATGAGATTAGGAGGTGTTTCAAAGGTTTTTTGTTGTTAAAGTCCCTTTCCAGGGAGGGCCAGCTTAATTTTGGATTATGTCTTGTCCATGTTCTCAGGTTATTGAGAATAGTGGATTTGCGATACGAATTTAGGTTGGGGAGGCCCAAGCCACCTTGACGTCTGTTTAAGGTCAGAATGGAGAGTGCAATTCTTGGTTTTTTATTCTGCCACACAAATTTGGATAGTTGATTTTGGAATCTATTAAGAAGAGTTTTAGGTATCGGTATTGGTAGTGTTCGGAAGTAATGTAGGATTTTAGGTAGAGTCAACATTTTGTATATAGTAACACGGCCTAGCCATGAGAGAGGGTATGTTTGATATATGTCTAATTCTTTTTGGAGAACGTCTAAGAGCGGGGGAAAGTTTGCCTCTACTAGTCGTGATGTGGGGAAACTTAATTTTATGCCGAGGTATGGGATGGAGTTGGGTTGCCACTTAAAGGGGAATTCTTTTTGTATATCTGTTTTTTGGGATTCCTGTATGTTTATGCCTAGTATTTGTGATTTGGTAATGTTTAGTTTATAGTATGATATGTCCGAGAATTCTTTTAGTATTTTTTGCGTTGTTCTTAGGGATGAAGTTGGGTTGGAGAGCGTAAGTAGGATATCGTCGGCAAAAAGGCTTATTTTATGTTGTCTTGAACTCGCTGCTATTCCCTGAATGTCTGGGCATGTTCTTATGTACTCCGCCAGGGGTTCCATAACTAGGGTGAATATTAAAGGAGAAAGTGGGCAGCCCTGGCGGGTGCCATTAGTGATTGGGAAGGAAGAAGATAGCATGCCGTCTGCATAAATTTTTGCCGATGGGGTGGTGTACAGGGCTTGGATAGCTTTAAATATATTGCCGGAAAAGCCAAACTTTTTCAAAGTGGCAAAAGCATAGTTCCAATGGAGCCTGTCAAAGGCTTTTTCAGCATCAAGGGCAAGTAGCACTGAGGGGGTATGTGTTATTTCTAGTTTATGGAGGAGGTTTAGTATCCTTCTAGTTCCATCAGAAGCCTGTCTGTCTCTAACGAAACCGACTTGGTCTGAGTGGATTAAATTTGGTAGTATATTTAGTAGTCTCATTGCTAGAGTTTTGGCATATATTTTTAAGTCGCTATTTAAAAGGGATATCGGCCTAAAGTTGGAAGGTGAGGTGGGTTCTTTCCCTGGCTTGGGGATGGTTATTATTGTAGCTTCTAACATTTCGGGTGGGAAGGAGCCTTTCATGATTCCTTGGTTGCATGCTTTCGTTAGATGTGGGGCAAGGTGTGTTGAGAAGAGTTTGTAATAGTCGTTTGAAAACCCGTCAGGTCCTGGGGCTTTGTGTGGTTTTAAAGATTTGATGTTGTCAACTAATTCGTTAGGTGTTAAGGGGGCATTAAGAAGGGTGAGTTGGGATTCTGAGAGTGCAGGAAGATTTATTCCACTAAGAAACTGTTCAATGTTGTGAGTTTGGGGTTGGGGGGTTAAAGGATCGTCTTTTAAGTTATATAGGTCTAGATAGTATTGGCGGAAGGCGTCTATTATGTGGTTGGGGTGCTGAATTTTGTTGTTATGATTATTTGGATCAAGTAGATATGGTATTCTAGATCTGATGATCTTTTTTTTGACCAAGTTTGCCATCATTCGCGTGGGTTTGTTATTTGAGGCGTAGTAAGATGCTTTTGAAGATCTCATTTCTTTGTCGTAATTATCTATCAGGAGGTTTCTGAGGTTTTGTCTTAGTATAAGTAGTTCGTTGTGTAAGGAGTTGGAGGGGGATCTAGACATTTGGTTTTCTTTGTCGGATATTTGTGATAAGAGTTCATTTAATTTGAGGGTTTTTTCTTTTTTGTGCCTTGCACTTATTTTAATTAAGATTCCTCTAATAAAGGCTTTGTGGGCATTCCAAACAGTAATGGGAGAGATATCTGGAGTTGTGTTAATTTTGAAATAGTCTTTTATAGCGGAAGAGATGTCAGCTTGATTTTTAGGAAGTGACATGAGGAACACATTGTTTCTCCATGATTTTGGCCTGTCGTTTGTTTGATCTAGGGCGATTGTTATTGAGACGGGCATGGTCGGACCATGTGGCCGTGCCTATCTGGGCTGATTTAATAGAGGGTAGGGATGATCTATCTGTCAGAATTAGGTCGATCCTGGAGAATGACCTATGTCTCGCAGAATAAAAGGTAAATTCTTTTGACGATGTGTTGAGACACCTAAAGGTATCGAATAGGGCATTGTTGTGGAGCCATGGAAGTAACGACTGGGGTTGATCTCGACGTCCCTTTTGTGGAGTCAAGTATTTTATCTGGTACGGAGTTGAAGTCTCCGCAAATTAATAGGGTGCCTTTTTCGCATTTTCTTATCTTTTTTATGATCTTGTTTAGGAAGCGGATTTGGGCGGTATTTGGTGTGTAGATATTAGCAATAGTGAACGGTTTGCCATTTACCTGGCCTGACAGGATTAGGAATCTGCCCCTAGGGTCTGCTTCTTGATGTGTTATATCTATTTGCAACGAGTCTCTAAAGGCTATCAGAACTCCCGCTTGTTTTTTTGTGGCACAGGCTTTAAAAATTTGTGGAAATTTTTTATTTGTTATTTTTGGACATGTTTCAGATGCAAAGTGCGTCTCTTGCGCGCAAATTATTTCAGCTTTTGAGCTGATCGCCTCCTTCCAGAAAGAAGACCTTTTAAAAGGCGAGTTTAGCCCGTTTACATTTAATGAGAATATTTTTATGGACATGTTTGAATGTGTAAGAGTGATTTGATGGTTTGTGGAAGCCTTGTGTTTTTCGGTGAAAGGTAGAAAGGGAGGAAAACATTAACATATAAAAAGGGAATCTCTGTTCTGCGAATGTAAGAATTTACAAAGACATTTACGCAAATGTATGAGAACATTAGTAATGCAGAATGAGAGTAGAAAATTTTTAAACAATAAACAAATCTAGACTTTGTATTCTTGAGTGGGGTTGGGAAAGTCGACATGAAGTGCGACGGTTCAGCTAGGTGCGTGTGCACGCTGAATAAAGGGGGGGACGAGAAAGTTCGCCTGTTTAGGAGCTTCTTAGGAGCGCAACCACCTTCATGGTTGTTTTAAGCGTGTGGCATGTCCGCTTAATGAATTAGGTTTGGATCCAATCTTGGGTTTGCTTTCCCTGTTTCCTCAGGGAAGGTTGGGATTGTTGAGACGTTGATAGCTTAACTCCCCAGGACTTTGGAATTTGCTGAAAGTCCTCCGGTTTTTGGAGTACATATGTGACATTGTCTTTACGTATTATTATCTTTGCTGGAAAGCCCCAGCGGTAGAGGACATTAGCTTGCCGTAAGGCTGCGGTAATTGGCTGGAATTTTTTCCTCTCATTCATAGTGACCTGTGAGAGGTCTGCAAAGAGTCGGATGTTTGCGTAGGGTGATGGAAGTTGTTTCTTTTTCCTAGCCGCGAGCATCAAGGCCTCCTTAATATGGTAGAAGTGGATCCTGGCTATGGTGTCTCTTGGACTAGAATCAGGAAGAAATTTTGGCCTGGGGAGCCTATGCGCTCTGTCGATGGTTAGATCGTGTGGAGTGGCCTCCGGAAGGAGGGTAGACATGAATTTTTTTAGAAAATTGGATAGTTCAGATGGCGCAATAGCTTCCGGGATACCGCGAAATTTTACATTATTTCGCCTGTTTCTATCCTCTATGTCAGCGAGTTTGGTTTTGAGCTGGGATACCTCCTCTACCAGGTCGTAGTGTGCGTCGATTAAGGCATTATGGGATTCTGTTATTTCCCCCATTTTGTTTTCGGTATGCGACACTCTCTCTCCAATAGAATCAATTGTGCTTCTTATGGATGAGTTGAGAGATTTAAAGCTGGCTTGGAAGGAGTCGCTGAGGGCCACTACCATGTTTTTAATAAATGCTTCTGAGGCCGGCTGAGAAGTCGATGGTAGGGACGTTATGAAATTATGTAGTGATTCTGGGTGATTTTCAGACGAGCTCCCTTCGTCTGTTCTAGGGCGCTGTTTCAATGGACTGTCCGAAGGGGAGTCTATTATGTAATTAGATCCTTTCTTTTCGGATACAGATATGGCAGCAGCCATTTTGTTGGGCTCTTGTGGGGGTTTTTTTTGTCTTTTCCCTCCTGTTAACTTGGGTGATGGAGGAAGAGGGCTGACAGGCAGCTGATCTCCCAGTTCAAAGTCTTGCATAGTTGCCTTGACTTGTTCTGGCCGGGGCTGCCGTGTGGCTGAGACAGCTGAAGCTGCTACAGCGTGGTGCTGTCGGCCATGATGTGAGGAGACTAGGGTGACCGCCGCCATTTTAGCGTGGGGCCGAGATGGAGGGCTCTGTTTTTCCCTGTCTTTATGGCCATGTGAGTGGGGTGAAGACGCTTCACTCACCGGTTCCTGCTGTTCCCGGACCAGGTGCTGCCGATCTGCGCAGGTTGCATCGCTGTCGGCGCTCTCCTCCTCTCTGGACGCCGTCTGTGAGCCGGGAGAAGCCGGGAGGCTGTCGGCTCTCAAGCGCGGGACCTCCGACGGAGTAAAGAAATCCTCCAAGCGGCGCGGCTGGGACCGGGAAGGTCGGCGGCGGGTCATCGCTCTGACAGGGAGAGCCGGAGGCTGCACTGGCTGATGTCAGGTAAGCGGAGGCTGCAATTTTAGTAGGTTTAACGGTGGTTACGGCCGGAGCGCAGGGATTATGCTGCCATCTTCCAGCTCGGTTAGGCCACGCCCCCCTAAATGATGCAGTACTTTGATAGATCAGACTTTTATGGACGCAGCGATACCAAATATGTATTTTTTTTATTTAGATTTTTTTTATTATAAATATGGCAAAAGTGTTTTTTTTTTACTTTTATAACTTTTTCTTAATTAATAAAACTTTATTCTTATCTTTACACTTTCTTTTAGTCCCCAGGGGGGACCACAACTAGTGATGCTTTGATCTTTCCTATAGCATTACATCATACTGCATTCTGACAGGCAGTCTATCAAGCCACGCCACGGGGATGGCTTGATAGGCATTCTGCCATGACAGCCCTGGGGCCTTTCAGAAAGACCCCGGCTGCCATGACACCTGCTTAGCTCCCCCCGATCTCTCCGCGGGGGGTGTACGGAACCCTCGAGCCTCATTCTGGGGATTTAAATTCCGCTGTCAGATGTAACAGTGGTTTTTAAAGGGTTAACAACCCCGATTGGCCACACGGCTTGTCGGAGCTGTTGCCCGCAGGTGTCAGCTGTAAGAAACAGCTGACACCCCTGTTATGCCCCTGACACCCATGATGTATCTCACTCTATACATGTCCTGCAATGGCAGGATGTAAAAACACGATAGGGTGGTCACTAAGGTGTTGAATTACCAAAACTAGAAGGCAGTGAAGAAGCACTAAAAACAAACGGGGGGGGGGGGGGGGAAACTATGTAAGGAAAAGATTAAAACTGCCAAGGAGGAGGTAGAGAGACTGATTGCAAAACAGAGCAAAAATAACCCTAAACTATTTTTCAATTGCATAAATTGTAAAAGGATTCGCAATGAAAGCACTGTCTCTTTAACAAATAATGCAGGAGAATCCATAGAAGATGATGGGAGGAAGGCACAGCTAGTGAATAGTTTTTTTCTTAAGTGTATCCACAAAGTAAAAAGAAATGTTACATGAGATGCAAGGGGATAAAACGAATCCCCACCTCCCCGCAAAATATCAACTGCCTAACTCAGGAGGAAGTGCAGAGCCGGTTAAAAAATATTAAAATCGACAAATCGATAGAATATAACCGAGGGTCCTAAGGGAACTAAGTGACGTGATAGACAGTCCAAATTTTCTTATATTTAGGAACACTATTAAGACCAGGGTTGTACCACTGGATTGGCGTATTGCCAATATTGTTCCAATATACAAAAGGTCAAGAAGAGAACCTGGTAACTACAGGCCCGTAAGTCTCACTTCAATAATTGCAAAAATACGGGTTTTGATCAGCTTCTACAATGAAGTGAGTTCTAGGCTGGACCTGGGAGAGTCTATTGATTTCGTATATCTGGATTTTTCTAAAGCATTTGACACTTTGCCTCATAATAGGTTGATATATGAAAGGAGACAGCTTTTTCTGGGTAAAAGCGTGTGTAGTTGGGTAAAGAACTGGCTCAGAGATAGAAAGCAGAGTGTGGTATCAATGGTTTGTACCCTGATTGGGCCACTGCCAATAGTGGGGTGCCACAGGGTTCAGTATTAGGCCCCATTCTGCTCAAAATATTTATCATTGACCTGATAGAGGGACTGCACAGTAAAATATTGATATTTGCAGACAATACAAAATTATAAAAGATAATTAATACAACGGTGGACAATACAAGGCTGCAAATTGACCTAAATAAGCTGGGGCCTTGGGTAGAAAAATGGCACACGAAGTTCAATATTGATAAATTTAAGGTTATGCACATAGCCACGAGAAACAGATGTCACCAATATACACTAAATGAGATATTGCTAGGGAAAAGTGATATGGAAAAAGACCTAGGGGTACTAGTTGATTTTAGACATAACTGGAGCAATCAATGCCAATCAACCGCTGCAAAAGCAAATAAAATCCTGGGGTACATTAAAAGAGGTATAGGGTCGAGGGACGAGAACATTATTCTTCCACTACATGAGGCACTGGTCAGGCCTCACATGGAATACTGCGTACAGTTCTGGACTCCGGTGCTCAGTAAAGATGTTGCAGTGCTTGAGGGGGTTAAAAAAAAAAGGGGTACGTCAAAAGCAAAAGAAAAGTCAAAGATGCTATTGGATGCTTACAAGATGAAAATGGTGAATTGGTTAAGAATGATGGTTAGGAGTCCGAACTTTTAAATTCCTATTTTGTATCTGTTTTCTCTCAGAAAGCAGATGGAACATCTTACAAGATAATGTTCCATCTACTTTCTGGGAGAAAACAAATACAAAATAGGAATTTTAAAAGTTCGGCCTTCTCAACATTCTTGTTAACCAATTCACCATTTTCATCTTGTAAGCATCCAATAGCATATTTGACTTTTCTTCCCTGTGCTACTGGGGGAATAAAATAATGCAGACAATCTATAAGCAGAGAGATGATGAGGGAACACATAGCTAACTTAAATTAATTCAAGTCTCAAGGTCCAGATGAATTACATCCTAGGATAGTAAAGGAAGTAGCGGAGGTAATTGCTGAAGCACTTGCCTTAATCTTTGAAAATTCCTGGAGAACAGGGGAAGTCCTAGAAGATTGGAAAAGGGCAAATGTACCCATCTTAAAAAAACGAAAGAAGGTGGATCCATGAAACGACAGGCCTGTGAGCCTGACTTCTATACCGGGAAAGATCTTTGAACAAATTATTGAACAGCATGTATCCAACTACTTGGATAAAAATGGAGTAATTAACCAGAGCTAGCATGGGTTGTAACAAACCAGTCATGGCAACGAATCTAATTTCCTTTCATGACAGAATCACCAACTGGGTTGATCAGGGAAATGCAGTAGATATAGTATAACTTGACTTTAGTAAAGCATTTGACAAAGTATCTCATACCATACTTATTGAAAAAAACGACCAAATATGGGATTGACAAGGCAACTGTTAGATGGGTTCACAGCTGGCTGAGTGATCGTACTTAAAGAGTGGTCATAAATGGCTGCACATCCAAGTGGAAGAATATATCAAGTGGGGTACCACAACGCTCTGTCCTATGCTGACATCCGATCTGGAGGAGGGAATTGATGGGAAACTGATCAAATTTGCTGATGACACAAAGCTAGGAGCAATAGCTAACACTAGAGAAGAGAGAGAGTATTCAAAAAGATCTAGAAAAGCTTGAACAGTGGGCGGCGACTAACAGAATGGTATTTAACAAGGAGAAATGCAAAGTCCTACATCTGGGCTAGAAAAATGAAAAAAAACCATACAGAATGGGAGGAATTGGGCTAAGCAGCAACACATGTGAAAAAGACTTGGGTATACTAATAGATCATAGACTGAACACGAGTCAACAGTGTGATGCAGCAGCCAAAAAGGCAAACAGAATACTGGGATGTATTAAGAGAAGCTTAGAGTCTAGATCACATGAGGTAATTATTTCTCCCTATTGCAAATAGTGCAGAGGGGCGGAGAGGAGGCAGAGAGGGGGCGGGAGCTCAGTTCCTGCTCCTGGCTCTTCCATTCTCCCCCCCCCCCCTGCACACGAGGACAACGTATATCGGCTCGGCGTGAAAACCGAGCCGATATATGTTCTTGGGAATGCAGCCCATGGCTGCATTCACACGAACGTATATCAGGTCGGTTTTCACGCTGAGCCAATATACGTCGTCCTCCTCAGCAGGGGGGGGAGGATGAAAGAGCCAGGAGCAGGAACTGAGCTCCCGCCCCCTCTGCCTCCTCTCCGCCCCTCTGCACTATTTGCAATAGGGAGAGGCGGAACAGGAGCGGGGCTAATCCTCAGAACTTAGCCCCGCCCGTCCCACCTCCTTTCATTGGAAATAGTGCAGAGGGGCGGAGAGGAGGCAGAGAGGGGGCGGGAGCTCAGTTCCTGCTCCTGGCTCTTCCATCCTCCCCCCCCCTGCAGATGAGGACGACGTATATCGGCTCAGCGTGAAAACCGAGCCGATATACGTTCGTGTGAATGCAGCCTTAGTCAGACCTCATCTGGAATACTGTGCCCAGTTCTGGGCACCCCACTTTAAAAAAGACATAGACAAACTGGAGCAAGTTCAGAGAAGAGTTACCAAGATGGTGAGCGGTCTGCAAATCATGTTCTATGAGGAACGGTTAAAAGATCTGGGAATGTTTAGCTTTCAAAAAAGAAGGCTGAGAGGAGATTTAATAGCTGTCTACAAATATATGAAGGGCTGTCACAATGCAGCGGGATCAGCCCTATTCTCATTTGAACAAGGAAAGACTAGAAGCAATGGGATGAAACTGAAAGGGAGGAGAGACAAATTAGATATTAGAAAAAACTTTCTGACAGTGATTGTGATCAATTCAATGGAAGTGTTCAAACAAAGGCTTGAGAGACATCTGTCTGAGATGATTTAGTGAATCCTGCACTGAGCAGGAGGTTGGACCAGATGACCCCGGAGGTCTCTTCCAACTCTACTATTCTATGATTCTAAGGGCAACTAAATTAATAAACGAAATGGGAGGGCTGGAATACCCAGAGAGACTATCAAAATTGGGATTATTCACCATGGAAAAAAGACGGTTATGGGGCGACCAAGTAACTGTATAAATATATTAGAGGAAAATACAAGGATCTCTCCTATGATCTGTTTATACACAGGGCTGTGACAGTAACAAGAGAGCATACTCTACGGTTATAGAAAAGAAGGTTCCATCACCAACACAGAAGGAGGTTATTTACTGTAAGAGCAGTGAGACTGTGGAACTCTTTGCTTGAGAACGTGGTAATGACAAAATCGATAGAGGGGACTTTAGGAAGAGACTAGATGCCTTTCTAGAGCGCTATGATATCGCAGAATATAGACATTAAGTAACCAGTGAGGTTGTTGATCGAGGTCTTGGAGTCAGGTAGAAACTTTCAAACATTGATCCAGGGATTATTCTGACTACCATTATGGAGTCAGGAAGGAATTTTCCTCCCCAAATGTGCTAAATTGGCTTTTGTCTCATTGGGTTTTTTTTACTTTCCTCTGGATCAACAAGGGGGGCTGGAAACAAATTGGACTAGATGGACATTGTCTCTTTTTGGCCTAACATACTATGTTACTATGTACCTCTACTCAACCCAATGACATATCTCTTAGCGTCACAGATGCAACATTTTAGAGGTTGGGAATCAGAAGAGACGCAGGATGTAAATTTTCAGTTACTAAAAAGGTACTTGGAAGATCTGCATCTCCTTGAGACCCTGGAGATGCACAGGTTGAAATGTAATGCTCAACATT
Source organism: Eleutherodactylus coqui (assembly GCF_035609145.1). Lineage (NCBI taxonomy): Eukaryota > Metazoa > Chordata > Amphibia > Anura > Eleutherodactylidae > Eleutherodactylus > Eleutherodactylus coqui. Next base: position 278,299,502 of record NC_089837.1, on the reverse strand, counting down.
TCCCCACACTTTCACGTATGCATAAAATTTGGTGAAAAGCTAGAGACACTGTGGGGATGAAGGGATGCACATTATATACACATACCGGTATTAAATAAACTAAACAATTTTGACTATTGGAGGAACAGAGGTATTAAACTTGCTTCCTAAATACTCATGGGCTGCATTCCCACGAGTGTATATCGGCTCGGTTTTCACGCCAAGCCGATATACGTCGTCCTCATGTGCAGGGGGGGAGGATGGAAGAGGCAGGAGCAGGAACTGAGCTCCCGCCCCCTCTCTGCCTCCTTTCCACCCCTCTGCACTATTTGCAATGGAAGGAGGCGGGACAGGGGCAGGGCTAAGTTCCGAGAATTAGCCCCACCCCTTTTCCACCTCTCCCTATTGCAAATAGTGCAGAGGGGCGGAGAGGAGGCAGAGAGGGGGCGGGAGCTCAGTTCCTGCTTCTGGCTTTTCCACCCTCCCCCCTGCAGATGAGGACGACGTATATCGGCTTGGCGTGAAAACCGAGCCAATATACGTTTGTGGGAATGCACCCTTAGGCTGCCTGTCCTCGGGTGTTGCGGTATCCTGCGGCGAATCTCTGCCGCAGGAGCCACCGCCCGGGAGCAGTAGCTGGCAGACGGATCTCCGCTGTCAGCCTATCTGATAGATAGGCTGACCGCGAAGAATCATGGCAATTCGCAGCATGCTGCTATTTGCCGGCCGTGAGCAGAGAATTGCTATAATTCTTTGCTCGTAGATAGAGGGGCCTCACTTTCCATAGCAATGCTATGATAATCAGGCCGAGAGGAACGCAATTCAATAACACCCGTGGACCGGCAGCCTTAGGCTAACTTCACACAGGCGAGTGCGATATGGTACCGTGATAACAGCTGATTGCATTATCTCAGCTGTCAGCCCTGACAGCGAGTGGTTCTCTGAATAAAGAATAAAGTCAGCTGCCTGAGGCTGCATTCACAGGAACGTATATAGGCTTGGTTTTCACGCCGAGCCGATATACGTCGTCCTTATCTGCAGGGGGGGAGGATGGAAGAGCCAGAAGCAGGAACTGAGCTCCCGCCCCCTCTCTGCCTCCTCTCCGCCCCTCTGCACTATTTGCAATAGGGAGAGGCGGGATGGGGCGGGGCTAATTCTCAGAACTTAGCCCCGCCCCATCCTGCCTCCTTTCATTGCAAATAGTGCAGAGGGGCGAAGAGGAGGCAGAGAGGGGGCGGGAGTTTAGTTCCTGCTCCTGGCTCTTCCATCCTCCCCCCCCCCCCTGCACATGAGGACGACGTATATCGGCTCGGCGTGAAAACCAACCCGATATACGTTCGTGGGAATGCAGCCCACAGCTCACACGCTACTAATTGGTATTAATGCCTATTAGTAGCAATTAGTAGTGTGTGAGCCGCAGGGAGCTGACTTTATTCTGTCAGGATGTGCTGCTGGGATCTGTGTACTATGTACTCCTAGCAGCACATCTCACAGGTGGTTGAGGGTTAATTGAGCTGGCTGGGTGTGGTACTTCCTGCTAGCCAATCTCCTGGGTCTGTGCTCACATATAAACCCAGCTCCTGGTCAGTCTGGCTGGGTCCCCAGGGTGGGCAGTCATGTTATGTCTGTAACTTGTAGCAGTCATGTTCAGCTTGTCCCCATGCTGATCTGTGTTTGCAAGTGAGTCTGTGTGGTTTGCACTATATGGTAGAGTCCATGCCCTGGTTGTCTGTCCTGTTGCAAGCTTGTTGTGCCATCTGTGATTTGCTGGTTCATGTCCATTTGTACGTTTATATTCTGTCAGTTTTCTGTCAGCTTGCTGTGTGCCCTGTGCTCTGTCCTGTTGCAAGCTTGCTGTGTGACTTGTGCCTTGCTGGTTCATGTCCCTTTGTATGTTTAAATTCTGTCAGTTTTGTGTCAGTTTGCTGCGTGGCCTACTATCTGTGTCCTGTCCTGTTGCAGCTTTCTGTGTGAACTGTCTGGTTCTGCTGGACTCCTGGTTAGTGTAGGGACTAGTGGTATGACCAGGAGCTGTGAAGTGGCCCGCTAGCTTCCATGTTTTGTACAAAATGTCAACCAATACCTGGTATTTATATTCAGCTTATCATCTGTTACTGGTGGTTGTGTTTTGTATGCTGTGATCTCTGCTCCATGTGTCCTGTCTTGTCCCTGTCATGTGGCATGTGTATGTCTCTTTTTCTGTGGCGTGGCTCCTAAGATCAGCTAGGGCCCAGATCCGAAGACCGCTGGGCCGCCCTTTATTGGGGTGAATCCCCCGCTTAGGTAGGGCCATGCCATCCTCCCGTGTAGAACAGGGTCAGTTGCCTGAAACCTGTGTGAATCCCGTGTGACCTTGGTGCTACCTGTGTGCGTCCAACCCACCCATTCTCTCCTGTTTTGAGTACGATCGTGTGGGCTCCCTTGCTTAGGTCTGCCCACATGATCGTAACATATTCTTTATTCAGAGAACCACTCTGTCAGGGCTGACAGCTGAGAACAGGTAACACAATGCAATCAGTGGTGCGGCAGAGCAATCCGTCTTATCAGCTGTTCCACAGAACAAGGGCAGTTAAGCCAAACTGAAGTTCATCATTCGGCAAAAAACTGAAAGATAGGCACATCTACATGCAACAATTATCGCTCAAAAGATGGCTTTTGAGTGATTGTTGTGTCTAAATGGGCCTTAAGGGTATGTTCATACAACAGATTTTAGCAGCAATTGGAATAAGTGGCATTGAAGCTAGCAGGGGATTTTTGAAAAAGCTTTGTTGCTTAAACTCCCATTTCTAAGGCAGATATCGACTATGGTTGCAGTATTGTCTATCTCATGCATAAGATTCTTATGCAATTCCTAGTGAGCAGCACTGCAGATGTGCTACAGAGTTTCCATTTCTTACCTGACGGTACTGTAACCTTCTGTCCTGAGGTGGGTGAACAGTTAATTTGCTTGTTAGAAGTGCGTATGGCTCAAATAGGATAACAGTGGGGGAAGATGAGGATGCATCAAGGGAACTTTAAAAGCTGCATCCAGATGTTGCCTATGAGCAGATTTGAGCCTACAACTCCAGCGCCGCAAAGCAACAGTACGAACAATGGATCCAAATGTTCAAGTCTGACAAACATTGTGATGGATTTAGTCAGTCATGAGGATGTTGACCTTGGTAGGATGTGAGCCTTGGCCCCCAGCGCTGGGGGGCAGGAGTGGTTGTGACTAAGCCACATTTGTAGAAAGACACACAATTGATTTTTAATATTTGTTGTAAGATAGGATATAAATAGCTTTTTAATGGATTGAGATGAATTATTATTTTACCACATTAAAGGGGTTGTCCCGCGAAACAAAGTGGGGGTATACACTTCTGTATGGCCATATTAATGCACTTTATAATGTACATTGTGCATTAATTATGAGCCATACAGAAGTTATTCACTTACCTGTTCCGTTGCTAGCGTCCTCGTCTCCATGGTGCCGTCTAATTTTCAGCGTCTAATCGCCCGATTAGATGCGCTTGCGCAGTCCGGTCTTCTTCCTTTCTGAATGGGGCCGCTCGTGCCGGAGAGCGGCTCCTCGTAGCTCCGCCCCGTCACGTGTGCCGATTCCAGCCAATCAGGAGGCTGGAATCGGCAATGGACCGCATGGTGCACCGTGGGTGAAGATCCCGGCGGCCATCTTACTTAGGTAAGTAAGAAGTCGCTGGAGCGCGGGGATTCGGGTAAGTACTGGCTGTTTGTTTTTTTTTTATTCCTGCATCGGGTTTGTCTCGCGCCGAACGGAGGGGCTATTGAAAAAAAAACAAAAACGTTTCGGCGCGGGACAACCCCTTTAAGTTATCATAGCCAAGTTGAACTTGTATACATCTGCACTCTTTTTTTAATTCAGACTTCTTTTCTGACCTTGCACATTACTTTATGTTTGATTTTTTTTTTTCCTTAAAACTTCTAAATAAAGAATTGCAAAAAGAAAAACTGATAAAAGAAAATATCTTCAAAAGTATCTGTTAATATTCTGTTCTATTTTCCAGGTTGTCTTGATCTCATGGGTTATATAAGTATGTGACAAGTTTAATGGAAGCCATTGCAGTGTCTATGGAGGTTGTGATCCACTTACACAGGTTTTGGGATGTCTGTGGGTGTGGCGTCTTAATTCCAGATTATGGGACATTTCTAGAATGACATATAAAATTCATTTTATAGGAGTATAGATCATCCCAGGAGAATAGGAGCCCAAAATAATTGGGTGAAGCGCATCTTAAATAATACTATTGTAGCTATGCCTCCTGTAGCAGGGTAAGAGGAGAAGTCAGGGATGGAAGATATGTGTCACAGAGGTTGCTCAACTCGGTGATGTAGGCCTCGCATCCTCTCTCCAGTACAGGTTTTCATCTGAGCCAGGGAACCAGGTGGAGCTCAGGCACCTGCTAGATATAAAAGGTGTGTGTCAGTGTGAGTGTCAGACAGGTGCACTGTGAAAGATTAAACAGGAGTTTGTCTTCCCAGGAGGCTGATGAGATCCCTGTCCCTGCTACTACTGACTAGAGGAACTACTCACAACTCTGCTAAGAGGTTGCTTCCAAGAAGGCTCCACTTCAAGCTAGTAAAAGCTACCTGAACCAGAACTAGCACTGTTATATGATTTATTGCTATGGATAAAAAGGAAATTCAGATGTTCATACTACTTACTGCATTGAACTTGAAGGACTTTTGATTTCTTCCACTTTTACTGGGATGCCAGCTGTTTGTTTATTCACACAAGAGGTTATAACATAAACACGAACGGACTTTTGTTGTTTGCCTGGTGTTTGAACCCACTGGAGCGTCACAAGTGGTGGATTGCGCTGGCAAATAAAGGCCCACTAATAAATGTCCTGGGTGAAAACAGCAATAGGAGCCGCCTCTACAAGCATGGAGGTGATGAAACAGTTGGTGCAAGCAAATCTGCAACAACAGGAGACCAACTCTTGATCAAGCAAATGGCTATACTGTCTGAGACTGTCAAAAAAGGGACTGTAGGTCTTTTCAGTAAAAAGGCCAGTATGGACATACTAAAGACGGTAAGAGGGGCATTGCAGAAAATGACACCAGAAGAAGACATGGAAGCTTTCCTCACAATCTTTGAGAGAGTAGCAGAAAGGGAAAAGTTGCCTCCAGAGCACTGGGTGGAGGTGCTAGCCCCCTACTTGACTGGGGAGCCTCAGAAGGCCTACTATGACCTGACACAGCAAGACGCACATGAATATGACAAACTGAAAGCGGAAATTCTTGCTCGCCTAGGAGTTGGTATGGCGGTCAGAGCTCAACGGGTCCACAACTAGAGGTACCGCCAGGACAAACCTCCCAGGTCCCAGATATTTGACCTGCTACACCTGGTCCAGAAGTGGCTACAACTAGAGTCTTCCTCCCCTGCACAAATGGTGGAGAAAGTGATGATGAACCGGTTCGTGCAGACCCTTCCCAGAGCCATGCAGCGTTGGATTGCTCAGGGAGATCCACGAGATGCAGACGCGCTTGTAGATCTGGTGGAAAGGTACCTCACCATGGAGGAGATGTCGGCTGCTGTGGGTTCCGTGTGCCATGCCCTAAACCAAAGGGGGATACCCGGTCTAATGCAGAGCATTCCAGAAGGAACCAAGCAGCTCCACGTACTTGTTGGGAGTGCCAGGCACTTGGGCATATTGCAGCTCACTGTCCTACCTGAGCTGAACCAATGAAATGTACATATGGACGCCACTGCTCGTTATGACCTCACCCCGCATGTGGCGCAGTTCCTTCAAGAGACCAACAGCCACAGATGTGTCAGGTAACAGTGAACGGTGCCCGGGTTGCTGCGCTCCTCGACTCAAGGAGCCTGGTCACGTTGATAGATGCCTCCCTACCGCATGTGCTCACCCCTGAAGGGAGGTTGGGGGTGGTGTGCGTTCATGGGGATACCAGAGAGTACCTGGTTGCCCAGGTATCGATAACCACAGACTCTGGGACTCGTCAGCATCAGTTGGGGGTGGTGGGAAAATTACTCCACCCTGTGATTGTTGGGAGAGACTTTCCCTTATTTTGGGACCTGTGGATGAAGGTGTCACGCCCTTGCGATCGTGTGGATACTACAGGACTCAATAAGGGTAAATTGGACCCTCTGATGGACAATTCTGTTGCTACCAATAACTTTCCCTTTGCAGGTGTAACTGTGGGTGATGACTAAGTCCCAGAACCACAGGTGCTTGATCTGGAGGTGGCTCCGAGTGACTTTCGGTTGGCCCAAATCACTGATCCCACATTGAAAAATGCATTTGAAAATTGTGTAAGTGGTAAATAGTACTCCCCAAAATGTGGGGGCTGAGGGGCGCTTCCTCCGCTTTGAAATGTATAATGAATTGTTGTACCGAGCAACAAAAGTATGAGGTGAGATGGTGAAACAACTGCTGGTACCTGGTTGCTATAGACAGAGTCTTTGATATGGCTCACACACATGTATCAGGCAGTCACCTGGGAGCAGACAAGACACAGGAGCGCATCCTAGAAAGGTTCTCTTGGCCAGGATGCCTTCATGAGATAATGTCGTTTTGCCAGTCCTGTCCTGTTTGCCAGGTGACAGCACCTGTTCCTCAATTTAAAAGCCCATTGGTACCGTTGCTGATAATTGAGGTACTCTTTGAATGGATTGCAATGGACATTGTGGGGCCCCTTGTATAAAGCGCTAGGGGTCATCAGTATATACTGGTAATCGTAGATTATGCAACCAGATATCCAGAGGCGGTTCCGCTACGAAACCCCTCGTCCAAAAGCATTGGAAGAGAATTGTTCCACATGTTTTCCCTGGTTGGTCTTCCTAAAGAGATATTGACTGATCAGGGAACACCTTTATGTCCAAGATTATGAAGGAACTGTGTAAACTCTTGCAAATTAAGCAATTGCATTCTTTTGTCTACCACTCGCAGACCGATGGGCTGGTAGAAAGAGTCAACAAAACTCTAAAAAACATGTTTAAAAAAAATAGTAGAGAAGGATGGTCGCGCTTGGGACTGTTTGTTGCCCTACCTGATGTTCTCTATTAGAGAAGTACCTCAAGCCTCCACTGGGTTCTCGCCCTTTGAGTTACTATATGCACGTCAACCCCGTGGATTGCTTGACATCGCCAAGGAAACCCTGGGAGAATGAAGTTACACCACATAGAAGTGTCATTTAGCATGTGGCAAAATGCAGAAAAGGATAGCCAAAGTGTTGCCGCTGGTGAGAGAACACCTCCTCAGGGCTCAAGAAAGACAAGCCAGGGTGTATGACAGGTCAGCAAAAATTAGACAGTTCAGTCCAGGGGACCAGGTGTTAGTCCTGGTGCCCAAAGTAGAGAGCAAGTTCCTCGCCAAGTTGAGTAAGGGAACAATGCAAGAATTACAAGGTGGTTTTTGGCCTTACAGGAGTTTGAGTTCGATGTAGAACATAGGCCAGGAAAACTACATGGCAATGCAGATGCCCTTTCAAGGGTCCATTGTTCAGTGGCAGTTGGTGCCCAGCCCCCCGGCTTGTGACAGAGGGGGAGGGTATGTAGCAGGGTGAGATGAGAAGTCAGGGATGGAAGATATGTGTCGCAGAGGTTGCTCAACTCGGTGATGTAGGCCTCGCATCCTCTCTCCAGTGCAGGTTTTCAGCTGAGCCAGGGAACCGAATGGAGCTCAGGCACCTGCTAGATATGAAAGGAGTCAGTCTGCAGAGCAGGTGTGTGTGTCTGTCTGTGAGTTTCAGACATGTGCACTGTGAAAGATTAAACAGGAATTTGTCTTCCCAGGAGGCTGATGAGATCCCTGTCCCTGCTACTACTGACTAGAGGAACTACTCACAAGTCTGCTAAGAGGTTGCTTCCAAGAAGGATCCACTTCAAGCTGGTAAAAGCTGCCTGAACCAGAACTACCACTGTTATATGATTTATTGCTATGGATAAAAAGGACATTCAGATGTTCATACTAACTGCATTGAACTTGAAGGACTTTTGATTTCTTCCACTTTTACTGGGATACCAGCTGTTTATGTTATAACCTCTCGTGTGAATAAACAAACACGAACGGACTTTTGTTGTTTGCCTGGTGTTTAAACCCCCTGGAGCGTCACACTCCAGATATCTACATTGTGTGCGGAGGTAGGGCAAACAAATGGCTTACATTAAAGGGGTTGTCTCGCGAAATCAAGTGGGGTTATACACTTCTGTATGGCCATATTAATGCAATTTGTAATGTACATCGTGCATTAAATATGAGCCATACAGAAGTTATTCACTTACCTGCTCCGTTGCTAGCGTCCCCGTCGCCATGGTTCCGTCTAATTTCGGTGTCTTCTTGCTTTTTTAGACGCGCTTGCGCAGATGGGTCTTCTCCCTTCGGCTCCGCTCGGCAGCATCGGTGTTTTGGCTCCACCCCCTTGTACGCGTCATCACGTAGCTCCGCCCCCATCACGTGCCGATTCCAGCCAATCAGGAGGCTGGAACCGGCACACATCATGGGGCGGAGCTACGCGTTGACGCGTACAAGGGGGCGGAGCCAAAACGCCGATGCTGCCGAGCGGAGCCGAAGGGAGAAGACCCATCTGCGCAAGCTCGTCTAAAAAAGCAAGAAGACACCGAAATTAGACGGAACCATGGCGACGGGGACGCTAGCAACGGAGCAGGTAAGTGAATAACTTCTGTATGGCTCATATTTAATGCACGATGTATATTACAAAGTGCATTAATATGGCCATATAGAAGTGTATAACCCCACTTGATTTCGCGAGATAACCCCTTTAAATACAACAGGGTTATATAGATATCTGCCAAGGTCATGTTTCCATATGATCATTTTTCATACATGAGCACCCATAAGCATATCCTTTTTAAGGCTGCATTCAGACGACCGTATATCGGCTGGGTTTTCACGCCCAGCTGATATACGGCGTCTCTCTCTCTCTGATGGCACTAGCTTGAAGGTAAGCACCGAGTTGAGGTATGCTTTTGGAATCGCATTTGATTTTAAACTCTTGTGATGCAGTGGAAATTTTTTTGTTCTTTTTGTTGAATCATCAGGTAAACTAATCTACTGTGGAATGCAGAAGCAGTGTCTTTGTTGTACAAGGCTTTAGATCTTCCCACACATTTAGTTCTCATCAAGGTCCGCCAAGCTCACACTAAGGCTCTAACTCCCAAGGCTCCAAAGAACTGGAGAGTAGATACAATAGATACTCTCCTTAACTGAGGTACAGCTGTTAATCTGGTTGCACCCAGATTGGGTGTGGATATCTCTCAGTTGCTTAAATTGCAGAAACAGGTCTGTGAGGGAGACAAGAAGGACTGGTAGAAGAATGAATCGCACACTGATGAGGTCAGAAGGAACAATCATCTCGTGTGCATCCCCGCACGCTCTACTACAAGATGTCACATCTGAGCCTTGAGTTAACCCATCAATCCAAGGAGGTATGTGTGGTATAGTGTCTTCTGTTTTGCTTTTCCCCAGGGTCCAACACTACTGTGACCCGGTTTGTACTGGGCTGCCTGTTATGCGCCTGTTACAATCCAGACCATCTGGTCAACATACTCACTGCGAGCCAGACTATCCATTTCAGTAAATGCAAATGCCTGCATACAGTTACCAGAGGTAGGTGTTTTGGAGTGTATATTGGTTTGCATAGACCTCCTCTTAACTAGAGGCGTGGCTTGCAGAATAAGAAAAAATGTCAACACCCAATCTACAGCTAAGATTGACAGATGAAGTTGTTATACATATATAGTGTACCAAAAGTCATGGAAAAATAATAGCGCTACACATTTTATCTAATTAGACCTGTGCCTAATCATAAGACTGAATTGACCCCCATGAAGTTTTGTTTGATAGGGACCCTGTAATAGGCCTAGACTTTGTTCAGTCCTGGCATGAGAATCTCACTGCCCATGTGAGTGCTTTATAAGTTAACTGTCATTTATAAATTTGTTTTCCTTGATTCCAGATCCAGACTTAGGCCTCCATCACACAGGCGTTTTTGTACAGCGTTTAGCACTGCATTTTCAGTGCTGCGCTAAACGCTGTAAAACGCTCCCATTCATTTTAATGGGGCTACTCACACCAGGCTGAAAACGCAGCATCTTCAATGCTGCACTTTGACAGCGTTGCATGCTCTCTTTTTGGCCGTTTTCAGCCATGCGTTGCCCATTGAAATGAATGGGCAGCGGTTTCAGCGATGCCGAAAACGCGACACAACCTGGTACCGTGCTTTTGGAAGCACTAAATGCCCTAGCAACACTGCCTGAGTCAGAAAAAAAATCAAAACTCCCCACTTACAGGTGATATCGCTGTCCCTGGCGGCGCTCTCGGGTCCCGTCAACCAGCAGGGAAACGTTTTCTCTGGTAATGAGGATTCAAAATCCCTGCCTCCAATGAGAGATTGATCTGATTGGCTGAGCGCCGCTGAGTGACAGCCCACTCAGCCAATCACAGCCATTGATTGATTAAATGGCTGTGATTGGATGCATCCAGTGCCGGCTCTGATTGACTCAGCCAGCTGTCACTCAATGGCGCTTAGCCAATCAGAGCAATCGGCCGGCTTCACAAGGTCCCGACAGTAGCCTCCGGGACAGCGACTTCACCAGCTAGGTTAGTATTGATTTTGTCTTTTATCAGCAGCCTTGGCTGCGTTTTTAGCTGTGCTGAAAACGCAGCCATAACGCATGCCAGCGCTGCGGAACCTACAGTAAACGCAGCATAGAAAAGTGCTGTGTTTCTGCAACGCCTGTGTGAGGTAGGCCTTAAAGTTGTGTTTTAAGGTAACTGGGTTGTCTTCAAAAGGACATATATGAAAAAGTTCAGAACCGAGATTTGATGGACCATACCAGATCTAGTTGACGACTGCTTCTTCAGCCAATTGAAAGGAAAAGATAATTGGGTCCATGCCAACCACTGTATGTGATTCTCTGCCCAAAAGAAAAAATCAAGTACCCGCCAAACGATGCATATCTTTTTATGGTGTTAGTGCCATGGGTTGGGGGCTTGGATAATATCTTGTAGGAAATTGAAGAACTGTTTTATTTATACCCATGCTCTTATAATATCCTTATATTCATAGTATACATTATATAATAGGTCAAGTCATGTTTAGAAAAAAATATATATCTATATTTATATATGTGTGTATATATATATATATATATATATATATATATATATATATATATATATATACATGTGTATATATATGTGTGTATAATTATTATTATATATAATAATTTTTTTTTTCTCTTGGTGCCCCTGTGTTGTTACCAGAACACCGGAGCACAACTGCCCCAAAAATGGTTACATATGGCACGGTGACCCTTCGTTAGTTCTCGTGAACTAGAGATAGTCATGTCATCTCATTTGTGCAGGTAAAAGTGTCACGACAGACTGCTATCCCTCCTGGACAAGATGTTCATGTGAGGAGCTAACAAATAATGTAGTGCCTCTGTTTCCAAATCACACCCTCTGTGGAGATTATAATGAGCTACCTAATAAGATAATAGGCAATATATGAGATAAGATGGTAGAAAATTGGGCCAGAGCTATGCTCTGCTTTTTAAGGTTGTCTAGAGTCCTAGATCACACATTAGTAGTCATGTTAATTTTGTGTTACCACATAATGGTCTGTCATAAACAGTAAGCCCTTTTAGTCTTCCAGAGAGCTGTGGATAATTTATCTATAGGGATAGCTAACAGAATGATATTATTCGTCCATTAACCCCTTTAGTGGTACGCCCAGAAATTTTCTGGGACTAGCTCCACTGCCCATAGTGATATAGTCTGGAAGATTTATGGGCTATGTTTCACTATGGGACCATGCAAAACACAATGCCATAAGCTGTGGCATTGTGTTCTGCACACACACCGCCTGCACAGTCTCACAGAGAACCAGTGCAAGACTTTAAAAAATAAAAGCAGGAAGATATAACCAATCTGCTGGCAACTTCTCGCCTTTTTTTTTAAACTTCTGCACTGTTTACATGTTGCCACAGAGACCATCGGCCTGTCAGAAGCCGGCCGATTGTCCCCGTGGCAGGGAGAGCTTGTGATCATCTGTCAGATGATAGCCAGGCACCAGCTCTTGCAGCAGAGAACAGAGAAAATCTCAGATCTCTAACCCTTTACATGCCACGGTCTCTGTCACCATGGGACCCCCTGCAATGTGATCAGGGGGTCCTGATGGGTCTGTGTGTCTGTGGAGGCTTGAATATAGCCTCAAGTCTGCCAGCTAAATTAGGCTATGACGCTCAGACTCTGTCTGAGCGTCATAGCCTGTCTAATACCCTGCTATGCCTCAGCATAGCAGAGCATTAGAAGACTAAAAAAAGTATTATGCAAGCCCTCTAAAGAGACAAAAATGTAAAAAAAAAAATGTTAAAAAATTATAAAAAGAATAAAAATAAAACCGCCAAAACCCCACCAAAATAAAAATTAGAAACAAATATACACATGTGGTATCCCTGAATTCGTAATGACCCAGAAAAGGTAATTAGTACATTATTTAATCTGCAGGGTGCACGGTATAGAAAAAAAATGCATTTTTAAACATGGCAAAAATAGCTCATTTAGCCTATCTCCCCATACAAAAAAATGGAATAGAAAGTGATCAAAATGCTGCACGGATCAACAAATGGTAGTAATAAAAAGTACAACTCAACCCACAAAAAAAAACTCTTACACAGCTCCGTTGATTAAAAAAAATGTAAATGCTAGGGGTCTTTGAATGCAGCGATTTAAAAACAAAATATATTATTTTTTTTTGTGTGAAAAAGAAAAAAAAATGGTATTGACATAATCGTACTGGCCTGTAAAGTTACTTTAACATATTTATACTGTGCAGAGTGCCAGAATTACAGATTTTGTCAATCTTGGCCCTAGAAAAAAATGGAATAAAAAGCGATAAAAATTTTACATGTTCCCAAAAATTGGATAAATGAAGACTAGAGTTCATCCTGAGAAAAATATGGCCTTCTAGAGCTCTGGCAATGGAAAAATAAAATTAATACGGCTCTTGGTATGTGGCGACACAAAAGCAAACCTTTAAGAAAAAACAATGTTTAAGTGTACAAAAATAGCAAAATCTAAAAAAACTGCAAACTTGGTATCACCGGAATCTTGTTGACTCTGAGAATGTCATCACATTATTTATTCTGCACACTGTACGCCATAAAATGGAATCCAAAAAACAAATGGCAGAATTCCCCCCCCCCCCCCCCCCCAATCTCCCTACAAATTTTTTTTACAAAAGTTATGCAATACATTATATATACCCAAAAATGATGCCATTAAAAAATTACGTGTCCCGCGAAAAACAAGCACTCATATTGCTGTGTTAATGGAAAAATGAAAAAGTTATGGCTCTTGGAACACGACTGGAAAAATAGTTGAAATTAAATGATTGGCCCATTTAAAAAAAAAACCTGCCCTGGTAGGTCTGACAAAGTGGTAAGAAACCTGCCTCAGAAGGGGTTAATACTAGGGATGAGAAATTAGTGCAAGCTACAGATTAGAGATGAGCGAGCGTACTCGTCCGAGCTTGATGCTCGTTCGAATATTAGGGTGTTCGAGATGCTCGTTACTCGAGACGAGCACCACGCAATGTTCGAGTTACTTTCACTTTCATCTCTGAGACATTAGCGGGCTTTTCTGGCCAATAGAAAGACATGGAAGGCATTACAACTTCCTCCTGTGACATTCCAGCCCTATACCACCCCCCTGCAGTGAGTGGTTGGGGAGATCAGATGACACCCGAGTATTAAAATCTGCCCCGCCCGCGGCTCGCCACAGATGCATTCTGACATAGATCAGGGAAAGTGCTGTCTTGCTTTAGCTGCTATAGGGAGAGCGTTAGGTGTTATCTTCATCTTGAAGAACCCCAACGGTCCTTCTTAGGGCCGCATCTGACCGTGCGCAGTACTGTTGAGGCTGCTTTTAGCAGTGTTGCACAATTTTTTTTTTTTTTGTATATCGGGCGTGCAGACCATTGCGTCCTCAGTCTGCAGTGATTGTACAGAGTATAGGGGCAGTACTGGTGAGGCAGGGACAGTGGGAAAGGTGAAAGAGATATACTGTCTATATAGGCAGTGGGCTTTTTCAAAAAAATTGGGTAAAAATACTATATTTGGGCTGCCTGTGACCGTCTTCAGTGTACTGCTGGGGGTAGTAGTCCTAATTAATATGCAGCTAAGCGTTACAGCAGGCTTTCGCAAAATTGTTTCCTGGCTCTGCTGTGCCCGTTACATCACCGCCGTCATAGCGCCAGAGGGAAACAGTATACATAATATACGCTGCATACACTATCTGTGTGGTGTTTCAGCTCAACATTTAAAAAAATTGAAGCAAAATACTTAAGGCCTACCACTGCCCTTTGGCCACTTGACTGCTTCTGCGCTGTGAATTCCACTAGCTCAGTCATACGCACCTACGTCTCAATACAGGCGTGCGCAAAATTGTTTCCTGGCTCTGCTGTGCGTTCCGTAAGCGAAGTCAGCCTCCAACCTCAGGCCAATAAGCGGCACATTTAATTACAGCGTTCTGTTTCTGCTCTACTCGTAATACACCATGCTGAGGGGTAGGGGTAGGCCTAGAGGACGTGGACGCAGGTGAGGACGCGGAGGCCCAAGTCAGGGTGTGGGCACAGGCCGAGCTCCTGATCCAGGTGTATCACAGCCGACTGCTGCGGGATTACGAGAGAGGCACGTTTCTGGTGTCCCCAGATTCATCTCACAATTAATGGGTCCACGCGATAGACCTTTATTAGAAAATGAGCAGTGTGAGCCGGTCCTGTCGTGGATGGCAGAAAGTGCATCCAGCAATCTATCGACCACCCAGACTTCTGCGCCGTCCACTGCTGCAACTCTGAATCCTCTGGCTGCTGCTTCTCCTTCCTCCCAGCCTCCTCACTCCATTACAATGACACATTCTGAGGAGCAGGCAGACTCCCAGGAACTGTTCTCGGGCCCCTGCCCAGAATGGGCAGCAATGGTCCCGAATCCTCTCCCACTGGAGGAGTTTGTCGCGACCGATGCCCAACCTTTGGAAAATTCCCGGGGTCCGGGGGATGAGGTTGAGGACTTCGGGCAACTGTCTGAAAAGCTTTCAGTGGGTGAGGAGGACGATGAGACATAGTTGTCTAAATCCGAGGGAGGAGCGCAGAGAGTATTCGGAGGAAGAGCAGCTGGACGATGAGGTGACTGACCCCACCTGGTTTGCTAAGCCTACTGAGGACAGGTCTTCAGAGGGGGAGGCAAGTGCAGCAGCAGGGCAGGTTGGAAGAGGCAGTGCGGTGGCCAGGGGTAGAGGCAGGGCCAGAGCGAATAATCCACCAACTGTTTCCCAAAGCGCCCCCTCGCACCATGCCACCCTGCAGAGGCCGAGGTGCTCAAAGGTGTGGCAGTTTTTCACTGAGAGTGCGGACGACCGACGAACTGTGGTGTGCAACCTTTGTCGCGCCATGATCAGCCGTGGAGCCACCACCACCAGCCTCACCACCAGCAGCATGCACAGACATATGATGGCCAAGCACCCCACAAGGTGGGACGAAGGCCGTTCACCGCCTATGGTTTGCACCACTGCCTCTCCCCCTGTGCCCCAACCTGTCACTGAGATCCAACTCCGCTCTCAGGACACAGGCACTACCGTCTCCCGGCCTGCACCCACACCCTCACCTCTGCTGTCCTCGGCCCCATCCAGTAATATCTCTCAGCGCAGCATCCAGCCATCGCTAGCACAACTGTTTGAGCGCAAGCGCAAGTACGCCGCCACGCACCCGCACGCTCAAGCGTTAAACGTGCACATAGCCAAATTGATCAGCCTGGAGATGCTGCCGTATAGGCTTGTGGAAACGGAGGCTTTCAAAAACATGATGGCGGCGGCAGCCTCGCGCTACTCGGTTCCCAGTCGCCACTACTTTTCCCGATGTGCCGTCCCAGCCCTGCACGACCACGTCTCCCGCAACATTGTACGCTCCCTCACCAATGCGGTTACTGCCAAGGTCCACTTAACAACGGACACATGGACAGGCACAGGCGGGCAGGGCCACTACATCTCCCTGACGGCACATTGGGTGAATTTAGTGGAGGCTGGGACCGAGTCAGAGCCTGGGACCGCTCACGTCCTACCCACACCCAGAATTGCGGGCCCCAGCTCGGTGCTGGTATCTGCGGCGGTGTATGCTTCCTCCACTAAACCCTCCTCCTCCTCCTCCTCCTACGGAACCTCTGTCTCGCAATCAAAATGTGTCAGCAGCAGCACGTCGCCAGCAGTCGGTGTCGCGCGGCGTGGCAGCACAGCGGTGGCCAATCGTCAGCAGGCTGTGCTTGAAACTACTCAGCTTAGGAGAGAAGAGGCACACGGCCCACGAACTGCTGCAGAGTCTGACAGAGCAGACCGACCGCTGGCTTTCGCCGCTCAGCCTCCAACCGGGCATGGTCGTGTGTGACAACAGCCATAACCTGGTTGCGGCTCTGCAGCTCGGCAGCCTCACGCACGTGCCATGCCTGGCCCACATCTTTAATTTGGTGGTTCAGCGCTTTCTGAAAAGCTACCCACGCTTGTCAGACCTGCTCGGAAAGGTGCGCCGGCTCAGCGCATATTTCTGCAAGTCCAAGACGGACACTGCCACCCTGCAACATTGGTTTAATCTGCCAGTGCACCGACTGCTGTGCGACGTGCCCACATGGTGGAACTCTATGCTCCACATGTTGGCCAGGCTCTATGAGCAGCGTAGAGCTATAGTGGAATACCAACTCCAACATGGGTGGCGTAGTGGGAGTCAGCCTCCTCAATTCTTTACAGAAGAGTGGGCCTGGTTGGCAGACATCTGCCAGGTCCTTGGAAACTTTGAGGAGTCTACCCAGATGCTGAGCGGGGATGCTGCAATCATTAGCGTCACCATTCCTCTGCTATGCCTCTTGAGAAGTCCCCTGCAAAGCATAAAGGCAGACGCTTTGCGCTCGGAAACGGAGGCGGGGGAAGACAGTATGTCGCTGGATAGTCAGAGCACCCTCATATCTATATCTCAGCGCGTTGAGGAGGAGGAGGGGGAAGAGACAGCTTGGCCCACTGCTGAGGGTACCCATGCTGCTTGCCTGTCATCCTTTCAGCGTGTATGGCCTGAGGAGGAGGAGGAGGATCCTGAAAGTGATCTTCCTAGTGAGGACAGCCATGTGTTGCGTACAGGTACCCTGGCACACATGGCTGACTTCATGTTAGGATGCCTTTCTTGTGACCCTCGCGTTACACGCATCCTGGCCACTACGGATTACTGGGTGTACACACTGCTCGACCCACGGTATAAGGAGAACCTTTCCACTCTCATACCCGAAAAGGAAAGGGGTTTCAGAGTGATGCTATACCACAGGACCCTGGCAGACAAACTGATGGTAAAATTCCCATCCGACAGCGCTAGTGGCCGAAGGCGCAGTTCCGAGGGCTAGGTAGCAGGGGAGACGCGGAGATCAGGCAGCATGTACAGCACAGGCAGGGGAACAATCTCCAAGGCCTTTGCCAGCTTTATGGCTCCCCAGCAAGACTGTGTCACCGCTCCCCAGTCAAGGCTGAGTCGGCGGGAGCACTGTAAAAGGATGGTGAGGGAGTACGTAGCCGATCGCACGACCGTCCTCCGTGACGCCTCTGCCGCCTACAACTACTGGGTGTCGAAGCTGGACACGTGGCCTGAACTCGCGCTGTATGCCCTGGAGGTACTTGCTTGTCCTGCAGCTAGCGTCTTGTCAGAGAGGGTGTTTAGTGCGGCTGGGGGAATCATCACGGATAAGCATACCCACCTGTCAACCGACAGTGCCGACAGGCTTACACTCATAAAGATGAACAAAGCCTGGATTTTCCCCAGACTTCTCTTCTCCACTAACGGACAGCAGCGGTACCTAAACAATACATAGGCTGCACCCGCGGATGGAAGCATCGTTCTCTATCACCATCAAAAAGGGGACCTTTTAGCTTCATCAATCTGTGTATTATATTCATCCTCCTTCTCCTGCTCCTCCTCCTGAAACCTCACGTAATCACGCAGAACGGGCAATTTTTCTAAGGCCCACAAGGCTCAGTCATATTACTTTAGTAAACAATGTTTATACGTTTCAATTCTCATTAAAGCGTTAAAACTTGCACCTGAACCAATTTTTATTTTAACTCGGCTGCCTACAGGCCTAGTTACAAATTAAGCCACATTAACCAAAGCGATTAATGGGTTTCACCTGCCCTCTTGGTTGGGCATGGGCAATTTTTCTGAGGTACATTAGTACTGTTGGTACACCAATTTTTTTGGGCCCTCGCCTACAGTGTAATCCTA
Organism: Eleutherodactylus coqui; assembly: GCF_035609145.1. Classification (NCBI taxonomy): domain Eukaryota; kingdom Metazoa; phylum Chordata; class Amphibia; order Anura; family Eleutherodactylidae; genus Eleutherodactylus; species Eleutherodactylus coqui. Next base: position 278,281,214 of record NC_089837.1, on the reverse strand, counting down.
GTAATTTTTATGGGCTTCGACTGCACTCATGGTACAGCAAGGTGTGTGGGGTTGGCCTACACTTTTGCTACATAAACATAAATGTAACTGGGACCTTGTCTATACTGCAACTACTGAAATGTGAAAAACTTATCTCCCTAAACTGCTGCAACGGGAATGTTACTGTGGCCTGTCTTGACTGCTACTACTACTGAAATGGAACTAATACTGCGCTCCCCCTATACTGCTGCTTCGGAATTGTTACTGGGGCCTGTCTGGACTGCTACTACTACTGAAATGGAACTAATACTGTGCTCCCCCTATAATGCTGCTAGTGATATGTTACTGGGGCCTGTCCCCAATGCTCCCGCTGAAATGTTACTAATTCTGGGCTCTACCTATACCGCTGCTAATGCTATGTCACTGGGGTGTGGAAATGGAGGCTTCCCAAAGACATGATGGTGGCGAGGCCATTTCCCACCAACGCGGTTACTGTTAAGGTGCATATAACCACGGACACGTGGAGAGGACACGTAGTGCCTCAAAAACATCCCCCTCCTCCTCCAACAATGAAAACATTCTTGGCAAATACCTTTGCATTGGTCCATCTGGTGGCAGTCCAAGAATTTCACCTTTACCGACACAACAAGAGAGCCCCCCCCCCACCATGGCCCACTTAATCCTGGCCACATTCCGAAAACCAACTAAATAAAACCGCACTACTAGGTCCGCAGTCGCCACCACATTCCCACCAACGCGGTTACTGTTAAGGTACATATTACCACTCTGACTGGGGCATGCACTGTGGGCCGAAGCACACCTGTATTGTATGTGACGTTAGCTCTGCTGAGCAGGGCACTGCAATGGGATACATTTATATACCGCCGATGGGTTCCAGGGAGCCACCCATGCTGTGGGTCCACAGGGACTTCACATTAGGGATTTGTACCTGACAGTGTCTATGCCCCGGTCAGACTGGGGCATGCAGTGTGGGCCGAAGACCACCTGCATTTAATCGGACGTTACCTCAGCTGTGATGGGCAATGCAATGGGATATATTTATGTACCGCAGGTGGCTTCCTGGGACCCACCCATGCTGTCGGTCCACACGAAGTTGTAACTCCATGTGTCCACTTCTAAAGAACCCCAGTCTGACTGGGGCATGCAGTGTGGGCCGAAGCCCACCTGCATTAAACCTGACGTTACCTCAGCTGTGCTGGCCACTGCAATGGGAATTATTTATGTACCGCCAGTGGGTTCCAGGGAGCCACCCATGCTGTGGGTCCACAGGGACTTCACAATAGGGAGTTGTACCTGTCTGTGTCTACTTATAAAAAACCCCAGTGTGACTGGGGCATGCAGTGTGGGCCGAAGCCCACCTGCATTTAATCTGACGTTAGCTCTGCTGTCCAGGGCACTGCAATGGGATACATTTATGTACAGCCGGTGGGTTCCAGGGAGCCACCCATGCTGTGGGTGCACACGGGATTCCCATTGCGGAGTTGTACCTGCCTGTGACTATTTATAAAAAACCCCGCTCTGACTGGGGCATGCAGACACCTTGACAGAATGAATAGTGTGTGGCACATGGGTTCCCCATTGCTATGCCCACGTGTGCAGCTCTTGATGGAGGTGGCACAGGATTGGATTTCTCATTGCTTCTGTACAGCATTGTGGGCTATCGCCCCGCCCTTTTTAAAGAGGGTTGCTGCCTGGCTGTGCCAACCCTCTGCAGTGTGTGCCTGCGGTTCCTCCTCATGGCAGACGCACTTATAAATAGACATGAGGGTGGTGTGGCTATGAGGCCAGCGTGTGGCATGAGTGCAGCTGAATGCTGCGCAGGGACACTTTGGTGTGCGCTGTGGACACTGGGTCGTGCGGGGGGGTTGGGCAGCATGTAACCCAGAAGAAGTGGCAGCGGAGTGTCATGCAGGCAGTGATTGTGCTTTGTTGGAGGTAGTGTGGTGCTTAGCTAAGGTATGCATTGCTAATGAGGGTTTTTCAGAAGTAAAAATTGTTGGGAGGGGGGGGCCCACTCTTGCCGCTATTGTGGCTTAATAGTGGGACCTGGGAACTTGAGATGCAGCCCAACATGTAGCCCCTCGCCTGCCCTATCCGTTGCTGTGTCGTTCCCATCACTTTCTTGAATTGCCCCGATTTTCACAAATGAAAACCTTAGCGAGCATCGGCGATATACAAAAATGCTCGGGTCGCCCATTGACTTCAATGGGGTTCGTTACTCGAAACGAACCCTCGAGCATCGCGAAAAGTTCGTCTCGAGTAACGAGCACCCGAGCATTTTGGTGCTCGCTCATCTCTAATGGTTATGCATAACTAGGTACAAATAAAAATAATACAAATTTAATAGGTACAAATATATACACAATACAGGCAGCTCTTTCTCTCTCTCCCCCTCTCTCTCCTGTGTAGCTGGCAGATGTGAGAGTGTCTGTGCATACAGCTGACTGCTGGGGCAGGGGGGAGCCGCAGCTCCCTCTCACTAATCAGCTGTTGTATAGGTGCTGGCGTGGAGCGGACCTGCTATCTTGATCACACTGTCAGCAATATAGCAGGAGCCGCCTGTCTGTACAATAGCTTCCTGGTCCTCCCCCCGCCCCCAGCAATAAGCTGTTGTAGGGGCCGCTCTACTCCCTGCTCCTCCCCCGTCACCAGAAATCAGCTGTTCTGCGGCCGCATTGCTCTACTGCTGTGCCGGCTTTGTATGCAAACGGCCGGCAGCTCAGTGAGAAGGATTTGCGATCCTTTTCAGCTCCGACCAGGTCTGATCTCGGCACATTCGCTCTGTAAGACGCACTGACTTTTTCACCCAACTTTGGAGGGTGCGTCTTATAGAGCGAAAAATATGGTACATTAATTTTTCCTTTAAAATGAGAATTTTCAGACATATTAAATAGTTGCTCAAAAAGCCTTGAGTGAACATCCGAGGCCAGAGCTAGCAGGAGAAAGCTATGACTGGGCTGTCAAGATGACTTGTTCCTCACTGTTCCTAAATATTCATACTAAACATTTTATTGTTATACATTCCTGTACTCATGTTCCAAGAAGCCAATCATATATGATTCCACTGGGCCTGCGTGTACTTGTTTGCCATTTTAGATGTTAAATTCTTTATCTTGCATATTCATGTGTGTTTTAGTTTTATGAACCCATGGTAATAAATAGGTTCTATAAATTTATATAATTATAAATTTGAATTATTGTAATTGAGGTATGTGTCTCTATAGAAAACTGCTGCCTGCCAATTAAAGATGGATAACTATTGATTAAATCCTGTTATCTGTGGTTTAACAGTTATTTCCGAGCTCTGCCAAATACTTCTAACCAATGTGGAGCCCAAAGGCATACAGGATAGCAAATGGATTTATTTGCACTAACCGTATATAGCATCTTTCGGTAAAACACACATTTTTTTACTTTGCCTAAACACTTCATGCAGTCTATAGATTGCTTAAGCATGCATGCACCATAGGGAATGCACGCACTGTTTTCAATGGAGCCGTGGCTCCTGCCGGTGGCTATATTGAAAACAATGGACTGCCGGCTCCCTGCATTCTTATTTAGAGAAGTGCTTTACATATAAGCTCTTCCCTGAAAAAGAAAAACTTGTGTTTAAAAAAAAAAAAAAAAATGCAGGCATTCTCTTCAATGGAGCTGCTGCTGCTGCCGCCGGCGGCTCCATTGAAGACATGGTCTGCTAACACACCTGAATTGTTTTTCAGGGAAGAGCTTTACATATAAGTTCTTCCCTGAAAATGAAAAATTTTAGTGTTTAAAAAAAAAAAATTACTTACCTGTCCGCCGCTGCTGTGTCCCCCCACAGGGATGAAGAACACATCTGCTGCATGCGGCAGATGTTTCCTTCATCCCCACTAGTTTAAAGAATTCTCTGCCGCAGCTGTCACACATGTCAGCTGCGGTAGAGGATTCTGCTGCCGGCAATTCATTTCAGGGAAGGGCTTTAACCCCTTCATGACATGGCCTATTTTGGGCTTAAGGACGCAACAATTTTTGGCGGATTTTCTTCTCCGTTTATCAAAAGTCATAACTTTTTTATTTTTCCGTCGACGCGGCCGTATGAGGGCTTGTTTTTTGCGTGGCGAACTGTAGTTTTTATCGGTGCCACTCTTCGGTACATAGACTATATTGTAAAACTTTTTTTTTTTTTTTTTTATGATAGCAGGGAGAGAAAACGCATCAATTCTGCCATAGATTTTTTTTTTTTTTTTTTTTTTACAGCAATACTCATGCAGCATAAATGAGACATTCCATTTTTTCTGCGGACCGGTACGGTTACAACGATACCAAAATTCTTACATTTTTTTTAGGTTTTCCCACTTTTCTGCAATAAAAACCCTTTTTCTGGGTAATCTTTTTTTTTTTTCTAAATTGCTGCATTCAAAGTCCTGTAACTTTTTTATTTTTTGATGTATGGCACTCTATGAGGGCTTATTTTTTGCGAAACGAGCTGTAGATTTTATTGGTACTATTTTGGGATACATACGGCTTTTTTGATCACTTTTATTGCGTTTTTAGTGAGGCAAAATGCTAAAAATTAGCATTTTGCCTCAGTTTTTTTTGGCGTTTTTTCCCGTGCACAGTCAAAAGCATGTGCAACTTATTGTACGCGTCGTTACGGACGCGACAATACCAAATATGTGCTACTGCTCTGCCATGCCTTATCGCTTGTACAGCGATTATAGACACAGGCAATACAGGACGCCAGTGTCTGGCGTCCTGTTGCCATGGTGACAGGCCGGGCTCTCGCGATGACATCGCGAGTTCCGGCCGGAGACACAGAGGGAGCCGCGCTCCCTCTGTGAACTCTTTCCCTGCCGCGATCTACTTAGATCGCGGCAGGGAAGGGGTTAACAGCGGGGGGGCATCTCCAATGCCCCCCCGCTGTTGTAGCGGGATGTCGGCTGTGACTGACAGCCGGCTCCCGCTGCGAGAGAGCGCGGGATCTTATGTGATCCCGCGCTATCTCCAGGACGTAAGTTTACGCCCTGTTGCGGGAAGTACCAGGCTGCCAGGACGTAAACTTACGCCCTGCAGCGGGAAGGGGTTAAATATAAGCCCTTTCCTGAAAATCAAGTAAAAGTGGTTTAAAAAAAACAAAACAAGGAGGCCTGTCTGGTTCGATTTGGATTTGGACCTAAATTCCAACAATGGGTTAAAACCATATATAACTCCCCGAGCGCAAATGTAATTGTAAATGGCATTCCATCAACTGAATTTCAACTGGCAAGAGGCACCCGACAGGGATGTTCCTTATCCCCGGCCCTATTTGTCATAGCCATCGAGGCTTTAGCGATCCGTTTGAGAAGTACCCCCGACGTGAACGGTATTAAATGGGCAGACCTCGAAAGTAAAGTAGGATTGTATGCGGATGATACAATACTCTTTCTATCAGACCCAATACACTCCTTCTCCCAATCTATGGTTCACATAGATAGATTCTCCTATTTCTCGGGATTATATGTTAATTGGTCCAAATCAACAATCCTTTATACCAACCTTAATCCAAAAAACGACCCCTGTGTCACTAGGTACGGACTAAAACCGGTCTCAACATTTAAATACTTAGGGGGGTTTATGTCATACGACCACAATAACGCCATAGCAGAAAACATAATCCCACTGTTGGACAACATCAAACATAAATTGAAGAGATGGGCTAAGTTACCGCTCTCCGTGGCTGGACGTATAAATCTCATCAAAATGGCTATTCAACCCAAATGTCTATACATACTGCAACATATGCCAGTACGTGTCCCCAAGTGCTTCTTCCAATCCTTAAATTCCCTTATCACATTTATATGGAGCTCCTCCTGCTCCAAGCTAAGCCTGGCTACACTACAAAGGCCCAAAGAACAAGAGGGAATGGCCCTCCCGGACCTTCGACTCTACTACTTGGCAGGACAGTTGAGAAATATACGAACATGGGTCTTGGACAGAGAAATGCCCATAGCAGATAAACAGCTTGCAAAACAAGTAAAAGGTAACAATCTTCTAAATTTCCTAGAATTTCCAGAGTGCACTAACCCCGCCGATACAATCCGGCTTCATAAATTAGCTCTTGGCGTGTGGAGGGAGGAAGACACTGCAGCAATACCAAAACACGATACCCGAGCTCCCTCTTTGGGACAATCCGGGTCTTACCGGAGTACACTCAATCCCAGACCCACAATACTGGATGGCTCAGGGAGTACACGCACTGAGTGACATATATACAGATGAAACACTTCCCACATTCACACAACTACGCGACAGGTTACAGTCCCCGCATCTCCAGCTATTCAGGTTTTTCTAGTGAAGACACGCACTGAACTCCCAATTTCCACCCACCTCAACCCGCATATCCAAGTTCCCCACAATTGGCATCCTCAAGTCTCAAGGACCTAAAGGGCTAATCTCTGCCCTATACACGCACCTTCTCTCGGCTAAAATAGACCCTAACCCACCTCCAGCATATGACAAATGGAAACAAGCCATTCCATCTCTCACACCCGAAGAGTGGCAAGACATCTCTGAATCCCACTTGTCAGTCTCCCCGGCCGTAAGCAACAATCTAATCCAGTTATACATAACTCACCAAGCCTACCTTACCCCCAGCCGTTTACACAAAATGGGCAGCACATCCTCAAATTCCTGTCATAGATGTCGCCAACCAGAGGCGAATTTTTGGCACCTAATATGGGAATGCCCCCCAGTTAACGAGTACTGGTCAAATATTACTGATCTCATAAACTCACTACTACCGTCCCCATTATCTATCGACTTAGACCCTAAGATGGCGCTGTTTGGCCTGCTGGAGGAGGAGGTGTGGCCACACCACACCCGTGCCTTTCTTGAGAAAGTATTATTCCTAGCCCGTAAGGTAATAGCCATGAAATGGATGGCTACAGAAGCCCCCTCAATCCCGCACTGGATCCAACTGGTAAATACCGTAACCTCCTATGAGAAAATTATTTACCAGAACCGAGGCTGCCCGGCCAAGTTTCGCAAAATATGGAGGATTTGGTTGGACGCCCACACCACTTTATCAATGGAGTGAGCCTCGAGGCCCATTTTGCATATCTCTTCCCCCCCACCATCCCGCGACCAGCCATAATCCTCCCTTCATCTCCCCCCCCCCCTTTTTTTTCACTCTCCCCCTTCAATGACAAGCGCCCACAGACTTGCACTTTATCTCTACTAGGACCAGAATAAGACAAAACAGAACTGTTCTAAAAGTTAAAAAATTTATTGTTGCAACTATTTAACTCAAGAAATTCGGTAATAAGATTGTATTGATTTATCTATAACGAACTATACATATGTGTACCCTTGTATTTAACAAAGTTCCTTTTATTTATATTCTGTATTTCGCAATCTATATGTCAATAAAAAAAACGAATACAAAAAACAAAATATACTCCCCTCCCTTCAGCTACCAGGGCTCAGCCATGTCTTCTCCTGCTGTCCCCTGCACTGTGGTGCTGATGTATCAGCAGGCAGGGATTTAAAATCCCCGCCTGCTGAAAGAGCTGAATGTGATTGGCTGAGGTACTCAGCCACTCACAGGCAGCTCTCCCCGAATGAATGTTTTTTTGTTTTTCAAACCACTTTTACTTGATTTTCAGGGAAGGGCTTATATTTAAAGCCCTTCCCTGAAATCAATTGCCGGCAGTAGAATCCTCTACCGCAGCTGACGTGTGACAGCTGTGGTAGAGAATTAAAGAATTCCGCTGCTGCATCTGCCACAGATGTGGCAGATGTATCAGCAGGGAATTCTTTTAACTAGTGGGGATGAAGGAAACATCTTCCGCATGCAGATGTGTTCTTCATCCTCTCGGGGACACAGCAGCGGCCAACAGGTAAGTAAATTATAATTTTTTTTTTACACTACTTTTAATTGGCTTTTCAGGGAAGGGCTTAGCCCTTCCCTGAAAAGCCATTCACGGCTGCCAGGGCTCAGCGGCGACTTCTGACGCTGTCCCCGACTCTGTAGTACTGAGCTACCAGCATCCGGGAATTTAAAATCCCTGTCTGCTGGTAGCTCTGATTGTGATTGGCTGAGCAGTTCAGGCATGAAATCTGAGCCAAAATTCTGCAGCAATGTACAGTACCATGTAAATGTTTGATATTTTAACAGACACCATTCACTTAGGGTGCGTTCACATAAGCGTGTTTTTGTGTGTACATACGCACGCAGAAAAACACGCTTCTATTTGCAACAATGCTCAGCCAATCACAATCAGAGCTACCAGCAGGCCGGGATTTTAAATCCCCGGCTGCTGATAGCTCAGAGCTACAGAGCCAGGGGCAGCACCAGAAGTCGCAGCTAAAGGGAGGTGAGTATTTATTTTTTTTTTAATACACTTTTTTTAAATGGCTTTTCAGGGAAGGGCTTATGAAGCCTTTCCCTGAAAAGCCATTGACGGGATGCTGGCAGCAGGATTCTCTACCACAGCTGTCATGTGTGACAGCTGCAGTTGAGAATTGAAGAATGTGGCAGATGTAGCAGCAGGGAATTCTTTTAACTAGTGGGGGTGAAGGAAACATCTGCCGCATGCGGCAGTTGTGCTCTTCATGCCCGCAGGGGTCACAGCAGTGGCGGAGGGGTAAGTTTTTTTTGGTTTTTTTTTATTTTTTATTTTTTGTTTTGTGCTAAAATGTTTCTTTTTCAGGGCAGGGCTTATATGTAAAGCCCTTCCCTGAAAAAGAATGCAGAGGGCCGGTAGAGCATTGTTTTCAATAGAGCCGCCGGCAGCAGCCGCGGCTCCATTGACAACAAGAACGCAGCTGTGTTCACACGTGTTTTTGCTCGTACCTAGTATGGAAGATAATCATACTATGAATTTTTTTACATGTTCTATTTATTGCAGAAATGCCATGGAATTTTACTGCAAAGTTCATTTATTTCAAAACAGTGAAAATCCATATGTGGATTCTGTTACAGATTTACTCTGCAAAATGTAATTATACCCTGAGGGCTCAGTCATACGGGCACCAACGCGCCCGTCTTCCCGCACGAAGGAGACGGCCGCACTGCAGGTACGGACGACTCTCCGCAGCGCCGGAAGAAAGAACATATGACCGGCCATGGAGCCTGTATAGTTTAGTTTACTAAACTCTGCTACTCATTTTCCAGCACTGATGAATGACTGTGATGTGCATTACTACTAGAGATGAGCGAGCACCAAAATGCTCGGGTGCTCGTTTCTCTAGACGAACTTTTCGCGATGCTCGAGGGTTCGTTTCGAGTAACGAACCCCATTAAAGTCAATGGGCGACCCGAGCATTTTTGTATATCGCCGATGCTCGCTAAGGTTTTCATTTGTGAAAATCGGGGCAATTCAAGAAAGTGATGGGAACGACACAGCAACGGATAGGGCAGGCGAGGGGCTATATGTTGGGCTGCATCTCAAGTTCCCAGGTCCCACTATTAAGCCACAATAGCGGCAAGAGTGGGCCCCCCCCTCCCAACAATTTTTACTTCTGAAAAACCCTCATTAGCAATGCATACCTTAGCTAAGCACCACACTACCTCCAACAAAGCACAATCACTGCCTGCATGACACTCTGCTGCCACTTCTCCTGGGTAACATGCTGCCCAACCCCCCCCCCCCACACACACACACGACCCAGTGTCCACAGCGCACACCAAACTGTCCCTGCCCAGCCTTCAGCTGCCCTCATGCCACGCCACCCTCATGTCTATTTATAAGTGCGTCTGCCAGAGGAACCGCAGGCACACACTGCAGAGGGTTGGCACGGCTAGGCAGCGACCCTCTTTAAAAGGGGCGGGGCGATAGCCCACAATGCTGTACAGAAGCAATAAGAAATCCAATCCTGTGCCACCTCCATCTGGAGCTGCACACGTGGGCATAGCAATGGGGAACCTATGTGCCACACACTATTCATTCTCTCAAGGTGTCTGCATGCCCCAGTCTGACCGTGGTTTTTTATAAATAGTCACAGGCAGGTACAACTCCGCAATGGGAATTCCGTGTGCACCCACAGCATGGGTGGCTCCCTGGAACCCACCGGCGGTACATAAATGTATCCCATTGCATTGCCCATCACAGCTGAGGTAATGTCGTGCTTAATGCAGGTGGGCTTCGGCCCACACTGCATGCCCCAGTGAGACTGGGGTTCTTTAGAAGTGGACACATGCAGTTACAACTCCGTGTGGACCGACAGCATGGGTGGGTGCCAGGAAGCCACTGGCGGTACATAAATATATCCCATTGCATTGCCCATCACAGCTGAGGTAATGTCATGTTTAATGCAGGTGGGCTTCGGCCCACACTGCATGCCCCAGTCAGACCGGGGTTCTTTAGAAGTGGACACATGCAGTTACAACTCCCTGTGGACCCACGGCATGGGTGGCTCCCTGGAACCCACCGGCGGTACATAAATATATCCCATTGCAGTGCCCAACACAGCTGATGTAATGTCGTGCTTAATGCAGGTGGGCTTCGGCCCACACTGCATGCCCCAGTCAGACCGGGGTTCTTTAGAAGTGGACACATGCAGTTACAACTCCCTGTGGACCCACGGCATGGGTGGCTCCCTGGAACCCACCAGCGGTACATAAATATATCCCATTGCAGTGCCCAACACAGCTGATGTTACGTCAGCTGTAATGCAGGTGGGCAAAAAATTAATTGGATTACACTGTAGGCGAGGGCCCCCCAAAATTGGTGTACCAACAGTACTAATGTACCTGAGAAAAATTGCCCATGCCCAACCAAGAGGGCAGGTGAAACCCATTAATCGCTTTGGTTAATGTGGCTTAATTGGTAACTAGGCCTGGAGGCAGCCCAGTAAAAATAAAAATTGGTTGAGGTGAAAGTTTCAACGCTTTAATGAGCATTGAAATGTATAAAAATTGTTTAGAAAAATTATATGACTGAGCCTTGTGGGCCTAAGAAAAATTGCCCGTTCGGCGTGATTATGTGAGGTTTCAGGAGGAGGAGCAGGCGGAGGAGGAGCAGGCGGAGGAGGAGGAATATTATACACAGATAGATGAAGCAAAAAGGTCCCCGTTTTGGATGGTGATAGAGAATGATGCTTCCATCCGCGGGTGCAGCCTACGTATTGTTTAGGTATCGCTGCTGTCCGCTGGTGGAGAAGAGAAGTCTGGGGAAATCCAGGCTTTGTTCATCTTGATGAGTGTAAGCCTGTCGGCACTGTCGGTTGACAGGTGGGTACGCTTTTCCGTGACGATTCCCCCAGCCACACTAAACACACTCTCTGACAAGACGCTAGCCGCAGGACAAGCAAGCACCTCCAGGGCATACAGCGTGAGTTCAGGCCACGTGTCCAGCTTCGACACCCAGTAGTTGTAGGGGGCAGAGGCGTCACCGAGGACGGTCGTGCGATCGGCTACGTACTCCCTCACCATCCTTTTACAGTGCTCCCGCCAACTCAGCCTTGACTGGGGACTGGTGACACAGTCTTGCTGGGGAGCCATAAAGCTGGCAAAGGCCTTGGATAATGTTCCCCTGCTGCGCTGTACATGCTGCCTGATCTCTGCGCCTCCCCTGCTACCTGGGCCACGGAAATGCGCTCTCGGCCACTAGCGCTGTCGGATGGGAAGTTTACCATCAGTTTGTCCACCAGCGCCCTGTGGTATAGCATCATTCTCGAACCCCTTTCCTCTTCGGGAATGAGAGTGGAAAGGCTCTCCTTATACCGTGGGTCGAGCAGTGTGTACACCCAGTAATCCGTAGTGGCCAGAATGCGTGTAACGCGAAGGTCACGAGAAAGGCATCCTAACATGAAGTCAGCCATGTGTGCCAGGGTACCTGTACGCAACACATGGCTGTCCTCACTCGGTAGATCACTTTCAGGATCCTCCTCCTCCTCCTCTGGCCATACACGCTGAAAGGATGACAGGCAAGCTGCATCTGTACCCTCAGCAGTGGGCCAAGCTGTCTCTTCCCCCTCCTCCTCATGCTCCTCCCCCTCCTCCTCCTCTGGCCATACACGCTGAAAGGATGACCGGCAAGCAGCATCTGTCCCCTCAGCAGTGGGCCAAGCTGTCTCTTCCCCCTCCTCCTCATGCTCCTCCCTCTCCTCCTCCTCCTCAACGCGCTGAGATATAGACATGAGAGTGCTCTGACTATCCAGCGACATACTGTCTTCCGCCGCCTCCGTTTCCGATTCCAAAGCGTCTGCCTTTATGCTTTGCAGGGAACTTCTCAAGAGGCATAGCAGAGGAATGGTGACGCTAATGATTGCAGCATCCCCGCTCAGCATCTGGGTAGACTCCTCAAAGTTTCCAAGGACCTGGCAGATGGCTGCCAACCAGGCCCACTCTTCTGTAAATAATTGAGGAGGCTGACTCCCACTACGCCGCCCATGTTGGAGTTGGTATTCCGGAATAGCTCTACGCTGCTCATAGAGCCTGGCCAACATGTGGAGCGTAGAGTTCCACTGTGTGGGCACGTCGCACAGCAGTCAGTGCACTGGCAGATTAAACCGATGTTGCAGTGTCCGCAGGGTGGCAGCGTGCGTGTGGGACTTGCGGAAATGTGCGCAGAGCTGGCGCACCTTTCCGAGCAGGTATGACAAGTGTGGGTAGCTTTTCAGAAAGCGCTGAACCACCAAATTAAACACATGGGCCAGGCATGGCACGTGCGTGAGGCTGCCGAGCTGCAGAGCCGCCACCAGGTTACGGCCGTTGTCACACACGATCATGCCCGGTTGGAGGCTCAGTGGCGCAAGCCAGCGGTCGGTCTGCTCTGTCAGACCCTGCAGCAGTTTGTGGGCCGTGTGCCTCTTATCTCCTAAGCTGAGTAGCTTTAGCACCGCCTGCTGACGCTTGCCCACCACTGAGCTGCCATGCCGCGCGACACCGACTGCTGGCGACGTGCTGCTGCTGACACATCTTGATTGCGAGACAGAGGTTGCGTAGGAGGAGGAGGAGGAGGAGGAGGGTGGTTTAGTGGAGGAAGCATACACCGCGGCAGATACCACCACCGAGCTGGGGCACGCAATTCTGGGGGTGGGTAGGACGTGAGTAGTCCCAGGCTCTGACTCTGTCTCAGCCTCCACTAAATTCACCCAATGTGCCGTCAGGGAGATATAGTGGCCCTGTCCGCCTGTGCTGGTTCACGTGTCTGTAGTTAAGTGGACCTTGGCAGTAACCGCGTTGGTGAGGGCGCGTACAATGTTGCGGGAGACGTGGTCTTGCAGGGCTGGGACGCCACATCGGGAAAAGTAGTGGCGACTGGGAACTGAGTAGCGTGGGGCCGCCGCCGCCATCATGCTTTTGAAAGCCTCCGTTTCCACAAGCCTATAAGGCAGCATCTCCAGGCTGATCAATTTGGCTATGTGCACGTTTAACGCTTGAGCATGCGGGTGCGTGGCGGCGTACTTGCGCTCGCGCTCAAACAGTGGCGCTAGCGACGTCTGGACGGTGCGCTGAGAGACATTGCTGGATGGGGCCGAGGACAGCGGAGGTGAGGGTGTGGGTGCAGGCCAGGAAACGGTAGTGCCTGTGCCCTGAGAGGGGGGTTGGATCTCAGTGGCAGGTTGGGGCACAGGGGGAGAGGCAGTGGTGCAAACCGGAGGCGGTGAACGGCCTTCGTCCCACCTTGTGGGGTGCTTGGCCATCATATGCCTGCGCATGCTGGTGGTGGTGCCTCCCCAGCTGATCTTGGCGTGACAAAGGTTGCACACCACTGTTCGTCGGTCGTCAGGCGTCTCTGTGAAAAACTGCCACACTGTAGAGCACCTTGACCTCTGCAGGGTGGCATGGCGCGAGGGGGCGCTTTGGGAAACAGTTGGTGGATTATTCGGTCTGGCCCTGCCTCTTCCCCTGGCCGCCGCACTGGCTCGGCCTGTGCCCACACCCTGACTTGGGCCTCCGCGTCCTCGGCCGCGTCCACGTCCTCTAGGCCTACCCCTCAGCATGATGTATTACCAGTAATGCAGAAACAGAACGCTGTAATTAAATGTGCCGCTTATTGGCCTGTGGTTGGAGGGTGACTTCGCTTACGGAACGCCAGGAAATAATTTGGCGCAAGCCTGCTGTAACACTTAGCTGGCTGCGTATGATTTTGTAGAACTACTACACCCAGCACAGACAGACCCAGAACACTGAGCACAGTCACAGGCAGGCCAAATAGATTTTTTGCCCCAAATTTTTTTGCAAAGGCCCACTGCCTATATTCAATCAATATGTCTCCTGTCCCTGCCTACGCACTTCTGTCCCTGGAGTATGTCAAAGAACTGCAGAGTGTTGCACTGTGGACTGCAATACAGCAGTGATTTCACAGCCCAGACAGAGCCAGGAAATAATTTGGCGCAAGCCTGCTGTAACACTTAGCTGGCTGCGTATGATTTTGTAGAACTACTACACCCAGCACAGACAGACCCAGAACACTGAGCACAGTCACAGGCAGGCCAAATAGATTTTTTGCCCCAAATTTTTTTGCAAAGGCCCACTGCCTATATTCAATCAATATGTCTTCTGTCCCTGCCTACGCACTTCTGTCCCTGGAGTATTACTGCAGGGCGCAATGCTCTGCACGGCTGATATACCAAAAAAAAAAAAAAAGTGCAACACTGCACAAAGCAGCCTCCACAGTACTGCACACGGTTAGATGTGGCCCTAAGAAGGACCGTTGGGGTTCTTGAAGCCTAAAATACTCCTAACACTCTCCCTATAGCAGCTCCACCAAGATAGCACTTTCCCTCCTCTATGTCAGAGCGCATCTGTGGCGAGCCGCGGGAGGGGACGATTTTTATACTCGGGTGACACCTGATCTCACCAGCCACTCACTGCAGGGGGTTGGTATAGGGCTTGAACGTCGCAGGGGGAAGTTGTAATGCCTTCCCTGTCTTTCAATTGGCCAGAAAAGCGCGCTAACGTCTCAGAGATGAAAGTGAAAGTAACCCGAACATCGCGTGGTACTCGTTACGAGTAACAAGCATCTCGAACACGCTAATACTCGAACGAGTATGTTCGCTCATCTCTAATTACTACCCAATCTCTTTCATTTAGAAGTAAAAAGACCTAATAGATGCATCAATACCAAATGATCTGCATTATTGTACAGGCAAAAATTTGTAACTAGAACCTCCAAGTACTAAAATAGTGTCAGCGCAAATGCGCTATTCAATATATTGTGTGTGCTATATTATATAAGATTAATACAAGCTTGGAGAAGCCAATCAAAGACACACCATTATAGTGTGTATCACACGACATCTGCTTTAATTTTGGTGGGGTAAGGTTTAGTTAGTATTTCAAACAAAATATTGCAATGTATCTGAATGTCTCACTTTCCTTTGTGTCATTCTCTGTGGGAGTGTTTATGATGTAATCAGAAGAGGAAACTTTACACAGAAGAGGCAAGGATATTATAAGACATGCTCAGAGATTTTGCCACATGGCACAATTAACATTTTGTTCAAACTGGTTTTCTTTTAAAGTGCAAAGAATGATAAGTTTCTGTTTACCTCTGTGGTTGGGGTCTGATAATTCAATTATTCTGCCAGTCTTTGTGTGTTTTTCTCTCTTGAAGATTCTCTGCTGGTATCTTGTGCTGAAAGAGTCTAGTATAAAGGTCCTTTTACACGTAATGACAATCGCGCAAAATTTGTTCAAATGTTTGAAAGTTAGCGATAATTGTTATATGAAAATGTGGGCAGTCGTGCACTATTCATTCAATTGTCATTTAGCACTGGTTTTTAGCCAACATAAAAACATCATTTGATCACTCAAAATTCATTCAATTTGAATGCCAACTTAACAATGTACTCATTGTATTTGCCTTGCATACATAATGAGTACACTGTTTACTCTGCTGGGAAGAGACAATGCAATCCTGCTTGCCAAATAACCGCGCATAAACACACGCTCAGCTGAGGAATGGAGAAAATGGAGATAATTTAAAAGTAATTATCTGTTCGTGTAATTTTATTCAAAAATGTCGTCAATTTGTCCAGTTGTGTGGTTGTTTTAGCAAAATATGTAAAAGGGAGCGTTCATTTGTTTATGTAAACAATACATTGCTCTCTAATTGGGAAGGGTAGTTCCTTTCCCATGGATGATCAAAGACTGAAACATAAGAGTCTTCCATCTTAAATCTACACAGCTGAACAAACAGTAAATACCTCTGATCTAGCTTCTGTGACTGGCAACTCCCTGGTCTCCCCTGCCTGATGAACAGCCTGAATGTTGCACACTCCGGCTGCCCCTTGTCACCATAAAAACTTCTCTGCACAGTTCATGCAACTGTACTGTCACATTGTTCCCTTCCCATCTCCACCTTCAGCCTAACCCTGCTGCTCAGTTCCCTCCACCACTTATTCTAGTTTGCCTTCACCTGCTACATTTGTTCTGCTCCACTCCTATGCAGCAGAGATTCAAAGGGTGCAGGCTTTATAGTATGGACTATTATCTCTGTTATTTCTTAGAGATAACAGAAACTTAAGGCCCATTTACACGGAACGAATGTCAGGCAAATGATGCTTTACACTCGTCCCTGTGTGTACTCGCTCCCGTGCTCTTACACAGCAGCAATTATCGCTGGCTCGCTCACAGAGCGGTCAGCAGGGAGCCAGGATGGCGGAAAGGAGTTTTCACTCCTCACTCTCCCCCGCCCCTCTCTATTCGCTTAACACAGCAGCCATTCAGTACTGAACGGCTACTGTTTACACTGAACAATCATTCAGGATTTTATGCAGCTTACAATCCTGAACGATGATCGTTCAGTGTAAACAGCAGCCGTTCAGTACTGAATGTCTGCTGTGTTAAGTGAAAGGGGCGGGTGAAAGCAAGGAGCTAAATCTCCTCCAGCCGCCCCAGCTGAGCAAGCCAATGATACTCGCTCCTGTGTAACAGCACGGGAGCGAGTATGTGCGAGGACGAGTGTGTGACATTGTTTTCTCGACATTTGTCCAGTGTAAATGAGCCTGTAGGGTCCTGTTACATGGCATGACCAATCATTTGAGGAGGGAACAAGCAGGTGACTCATTTGCTTTCAAATGAAAACTGTTAACACATGTAGATCATTATTTTACATTTTTCATTTCGCTCATTTGGGTGCTTATTACTTTTTCATGAGTAGTTTTTAGACTAAATAATTAAATGCTCAGGTGGCTGTGGAAGTGTGTGAAGGAAGCCTTATGTACATGCGCATGGAAGTATGTGATTGCGGGCGTGTTAAAACCAGATTTTGTCCTTCCAACAGCCAAAGTGCTCTAATATTGCCTGTTAAATCATTGGATGACTGTTGAAGTACATCATGGCATATGCCACAGGAACAACATAAAAGCTTTGAGGAATCATGTGCTATTCTGATAGCCTGGAGAGTGCCATGTGATGCTGCTACTTGCGAGACATTTCTATTCACCTGCAAGACATTTCTTTTCAACCCATATTGAAAAAAGAACTCTCAGTGAAGGAGGGGGCAAACAAGAGGAAAGCATAATTAAAAAACCAAAAGCAAGCATCCCTAAGAAATAGTCAAAAGTGAGGAAGCAGTAAAGATGGTCATTTTAACTTCTCTAATTATCTCTTAAATAGGAAAGAGGCAGATTTATTAAGTAAAGACCTATCCTTCAGCCCCTCCAGTGGTTCCACTCTCTTTGAACTTTTTATTGACTGCTTTATCAAAAAATTAACATTATGTAGAAATTTTACAATGTGAAATCTGGAAAATCCACCAGTAAACTAGTCCCTTCTTCAAAAAATGACCCATACACTGAGGCAGAGGATGTCATCCACCTCTTGTTTGGGGAATCCAAACAAGAGGTGGATGACATCCTCTGCCCCTGAGAACGTACTTAAACCCCCCAGCTAATTTTACCCAACAGAGTGCACAGGACCTTTTATTGAAAGTTTTTGTGATAAAGTATTGAAGAATTTTAAATGTTTAATCAAAAACAATGGTGGAAGATTGAAAAATTTTAGTAATTTAAACAACACTCAAAAGCGAACTCTAAACAAACTTTCTAAGAATCAGGATATAATCAATAAACATGATGATAAAGGAGGTAGGATTGTCATTATAAATAGTAATTCATATGACCTTGAAGCACTGAGAATTTTGGGTGAAAGAGAATATTATATGAAATTGGATAGTAACTCAACACTAAAGGTAAAAAGATATTTATTTGAATTTATTGATGAAGCCCTTATGAGAAATTGTTTAATGAAAACTGACAGTGACTTAATTTGTATTCACACTCAAGAAAACTCCTATAAATCCTTCACTAATTCCCCAGGGCGTGGAGTGGACTCTGTAACCAGCAACATATTAGAATATATAGATCACCAGTTGCGATGATTTGTTTCTCACCTACCTGTTTATTTGAAGGAGATACGTGGCTTTGAATTGATTAGGAGATTGAATGGGAAGACACTTAGGTTTGGGCATAATTACCTTGCTGTTGGGGTCCTTCAGGGCTCAGTTCTCAGCCCCCCCCCCCCCTCTTCTCCATCTACACAGCCCCTATTGGGCAAACCATCAGGGGATTTGGCTGTCAGTACCACCTCCATGCTGAGGACACCCAGTTATACACCTCCTCCCATGACATCACAGCAACATTCTTACAGAACGCCAACGACTATCTGTCTCTAACACCATGTCCTCTCTCTACCTAACGCTGGCTGTCCACGGGCAAGGTGTCATTGCGATATCCACAGCGATAAATCGCACACGGAGCTCGCATGACATGCTTTCCATAGGTTAACTATGGAAAGTGCAGCCTACTGCACATGAATGGAAAATCATTGCGTGATTAAAATCGTGGCATGCCACTATTCTTTGGTGCAAGCCTATCATTAATATAGACTCATCGCAGAGACGTTTTAGTGCTCACCCCTCCTCCCCCGCGGCAGAATATTGCTAGACGGTCTAAAACTGAACCTCTCAAAGACTGACCAACTCATGTTTCCACCCTCTACTAACCTCATCCTGATCTCTCCATCTCAATGTATGGCACCACCATTACTCCCAGACAACACGCCTGCTGTTTTGGTGTTATATTCGACTCTGATCTCTCCTTTACTCCCTACATCCAATCTCTTGCCTGAAGTTGTCAGTTGCACCTCAAGAACATCCCAAGAATCCACCCTTTTCTCATCATGGACATGCTAAAAATACTCATTGCTGCTCTCATCCACTCTCTGCTCGATTATTGCAACTCGGTGCTGATCGGCCTCCTCCACGCCAGACCCTCACTTCTCCAATCCATCCTGAATGTGGCAGCCAGGCTCATCTTCCTGTCCAGACGCTACTTGGACATCTCTGCCCTGTGCCAGTCACTGCACTGGCTACCTGTCAAATACAGAATTCAATTCAAACTCACTACCCTGCTCCACATAGCTCTCAACAGCACCGCGCCACCCTACATTGCCTCCCTCATCTCAATCCACCACCCAGCGCGCACCCTCCGCTCCATTAATTAAATCAGATTAAGCGCGCCTTTAATTCGAACCTCTTGTTCTTGCCTCCAAGCAAAAATTTCAGGCGTGCTCTAAAAATGCACCTCTTCAGGAAGGCAATTTCATATTTCTTAATACAAACCCCTCTTTACTCCACCTGATAACGTGCTCCCTGCCCTACTGATTGAAATCCCTACTAACCACAATCAACCGTCCCCCGCAGTTATACCGATTCGACCATATACGGCTCAATTTGGTCAATTTGACCACCCCATACTCATACCTTACACATCTCCAGCCCCTTTACCTTCTGTATCACCCCATTATTACAGTAGTATGTAAGCTCCTACAGCAGGATCCTCACCCCTACTGTTTCCATCATTTGATTACTATATGTAAACATGGTTTTGTTTGTTTTAGTTTCTGTCACCCATTTTGTAAGGTGTGTGGAATATGTTGGCGCTATATAAATAAAGATTATTTCTTAAATGGTGAATTCAGCAGTTTAGCATCGAGAAAACATATTTTGAGTGACATCTTAAAAACCATCACTGCAGCACTCCTACAATCTGGACTTTATGGCAGAGTGGCCAGGAAGAAGCCTCTCCTCAGTAAAATACACATGAAAGCTCACTTGGAGTTTGCCTAAAGGCATCTTAAGGACTCTCAGCCTGTGAGAAACAAGATTTTCTGATCTGACGAAACCAAGCTTGAACACTTTGGTCTTCTAAATGCTCTGTCTGGAGGAAACCAGGCTTTGCCCATCACCTGCACAATACCATCCCTACAATGAATCATGGTGGTGGCAGCATCATGCTGTGGGAGTGTTTTTCAGACTGGTCAGGGTTGATGGAGCAAAGTACAGAGATTATCTGTTTCAAGGCATAAGGGACCTCAGAGTAGGCAGCAAATTCACAATGCAACAAGGCAGTGATCTTAACCACACAGCCAAGACAACACAGGAGTGGCTTAGAGAGAATTTTGTGAATAACTTTGAGTGGCCCTAACTTGAAACCAATCGAACATCTCTGGAGAGATCTGAAAATGGCTATCCACAGACAGTCACCATCCAACCTGACAGAGCTTGAGAAAATCTGCAGAGAAGAATAGCAGAAAATACACTAATCCAGGTGTGCAGACCTCGTGGCATCATAGCTAAGACTGCAGGTTGTAATAGCTGCCAAATGTGTAGAGTACAGGGTCTGAATACTTATGTCAGTTCAAAATGTTAGCTTGTCTTTTTTAAAATAATTACAAAGATTTCTAACATTCTGTTATCTTATTTTTTTTTTATTCGCACAACGCCACATCACAACAAAATGTGAAAAAAAAGGATCTCAAGACTTTCCGAATGCACTGTAAAGAAACTTCTTGTGGATTTTGGGGCCTCTAAGTTTTTCAAGGTATCAGCAAACCTGCAATATTTCTTAATATGCCAAGTAATACCCCAAAATACTCCATTCTGGAAACTACACCCCGTAAGGAATTTATCTAGAAATATTTTGTCCCTGTATTTTTCATAAAATTTATTAGAATTTAGCTGTGAAAATGAAAAAATGTATTTTTTCCAATAATATGTGTTTTAGCTTAGTTTTTTCCATTTTCACAAGGGGTAGTAGGAAATAAAGCAACACAAAATTTGTAACATGATTTCTCCTGAATACGACAATTTTCCATATACATGTATGGTTGTAATCTACTGATGAAGGAATTGGGGGACAATGTAGCACATGGGTAAAGAATTGGTTAAAAGACAGAAAACAAAATCATTGTAAATGGTACACACTGAAAATTGGCTACGGTCATCACAGGGGTTCCACAGGATCCCTTTTATTCTCTTTATTGAGGACCTTGTCGATGGGATTGAAAGTAAAGTGTCATTTTTTGCTGATGATATAAAATGTTATAGGATACTTAAAACTCAGATTGATTGTAAAATATTGGATAAGCTGGCAGCATGGACAAGATCATGGCATATCTATCTATCTGTGTATAAAGGGGAAAGTCCTCACTCACTGACTGACTACTAATTCTCTAACTTCCCAGTGTCGTACAAGCATAAAATTTGGCAGACCTTTCTTCAGGCCCTAAATAGGAAAAGTAAAGGGTTCACAACTTGATGATTCAATTCTAAGTGCAAAAGTAAGCGACCCCCTATGTAATTTACCTAATCTAATTCTCTAACTTCCCGATGTCGTAAAAATGTGAAATTTGGTAGACTATTCTTTAGGTTCTAAATAGGAAAAGTAAAGGGGTTGCAAATTGATTATTCAATTCTAAGTGCAAGTATTTTGGGTATTAACATAGATTGATCTCTAAAATACGCCATTCAAAAAGAGGTGTCCTTCCAATAGGAAGATAAAGTCATTCCCTATTTAGGTATCAAGGTAAGCTTTTCTTTGTGAGACATGGTCGCAGTCAATTTCTCCCTACTGCTGCTTCAACTTCAGGAGGAGCTGGGGACCCATGCTAAAAGAGAACCTTCATGGCGAGGTTGATTTGTGATACATAAAATGTTAATCTTGCCAAAAATTTTATACCACTTTCACACAATCTCTCCCTGTGCCCAGCTAAGAAATTTAAAAAAAAATTGTCCGATTTTATATGGAAGGGCAAAAGGCCGAGGCTTGCTTCCTCTATTCTTTATTTTAGTAGGAGACAGGGAGGCCTGGGAGTACCAAATTCGTGGTCCTATCTCCATGCACCCACTATAAATCAGACTCGAGCTTCTCACAGTATAGCGAAAGGGGATCTCAAAATATAGTACAAGTTCACTAGGGACAACCCTAAAAAAATAACTTACAATAGAATACATTTAAAAACAAGGGCTGATAAAGGACAAACAATACATAAATGCATTATACAACTAAATAGTATGGGACAATAAAGCATATGATTCCTGAATAGTTAGTCATAAACCAGACTAGACTCATGGGAATCAGTCAGACACAAGAGACTATCATAGATAACCAGATATTAGTTGGTCAGTGTGCTGATAAAGAGCTCAACCCCAGAGTAAATAGGCAGGAGAAAAACTATCATTGCACCTCCAAATAATAGTAGAGAAAACGTTGTTCCCCAAACTACCTGAGCTAGTGTAAGATAATTTAGCTACACTCTAGGTAACCTCACATAGGCTTGATAAAGCAGCTGATTGAGGTTATGATTGCTTCTCTCCTTTGAGAGAAATGTAGTTTATTACCTTTGCCATTAGGGGCAGTTTATTTTGGCATTTTGCTCTATTTACTATGCGGACATCTATTGGTTGATGGGGCCAAGCGCCTGTTAACTGAGTGGTGGAGATGGGGCCATTTAAACCAGGTGCCTTCCAGGCAGACTGGCTGTTCCGCATCCATATCAACAGTCCACAGTCAGGGCTGGTGATTCACTGTTTGTATTTTATTTACAGGATTCCTTGAACTAGGAGACGTCTCTTTCTATGCTTGTGTGACCGTTTATAGTTAGGCAGCTAGTCAGTCTATTGCTCTGCTTATGGTGTGATTGTGCACAGTTTAGGGAGCCAGCACATTACTTTAGGTTATTGTGCTCTAGTTAACTAACCCGATAACTGGAGATGAGTGAGCACCCAAATGCTCGGGTCCGCATTATTTGAGTCGAGCTTTTCGTAAAATTCGAGAGCTCTACTCGAGTAACGAACCCCATTGACTACAATGGGAGACTCGAGCATTTTTGTATGTGGAACGCAGGGTCCCGAGTTTTTTTTTTTCTTTTCTTCCTTGGTTCATCTCTCTCTCTCTCTCTCTCTCTCTCCCCCCCTTTTCCTTCCCCTTCCCCTTCCTGCCAGACCAAAAATTTTCAAATGACGCGCGCTGCATCGCAGCAGGGAGGGGCCAAAACAGGCACATCACAGCGGGGAGGAGCCAAAAGCTGGGGCGGGGTCGAACGCGATTTGATGCTCGTTCGAGTAACGAGCACCATCGAGTACGCTAATACTCGAACGAGCATCAAGCTCGCCAGAGTACGTTCGCTCAACTCTACCGATAACATATCATTTGCGTATAGCTTCAGTATTAGTTTATATATTAACTCACTCCTGATGAGCCAATGATATTGTTTTGGGGAAACCCATCAAGCTTTTCTATCTAGCTTCTGAGCATGTATACAGAGTTTTCTTCACATTCAAGCAGTTTATATAGCTTGTGTGAAGTTATCTGGAGTCTAGCTATTTCATTTGTATATTTATCCTAGGCTGAGTGAGCATTTCTATATAGTTCCTGAGCCTGTATACAGAGTTTTCTTCACCTTCAAGCTGCTTTATCAAGTCTATGTGAAGTTACCTAGAGTCTAGCTAAATTATCTTACGCTAGCTCAGGTAGTTTGAGGAACAAAGTTTTCTCTACCATTATTTGTAGGGTCACGGACAGTGTCTTTCCTAACTATTTAAGACGCCTGCGCACGTGTGGATTTTTGCTGTGGAATTCGCAACAAATGACCGCACCAAGCGTCGTCCATAGCATGCTATGGAAAATCGATTCTTCCTGCACACGAGTGCAAAACAACTGCGATTTCCACTTGCAGAGGAAAAAAATCGCAGCATGCTCCATTTTTATGTAGATTCTGCTCAGACAGCTTCCACTGAAGTCAACGGAAGCTGTCCCAACTGCGGCCCTTTTGCAATAACATTGCGGAAAGGTCATGGGTACCTACGCCATCGCCTAGTGACAGCGAGTAAAAAAATAACATTTGAAAGAAAAAATCTGTACTGCGCATGTCCGACGGTGAGCCATCCGGCACATCCATAGTACGGATGAAAACGAAAGAAGACAGCTATGCGGGCTCACCGGCCGCGGTCAGAGCCGGAATCCGCTCCGGGAACCCACCTGCGGAATCCGAATATGCCGCGTGCAGACGGCCTTACTCTGGGGTTGCACTCTTTATTAGCACACTTACCAATGAATATCTGGTTATCTATGGTCTCTTGTGTCTGACTGATGCAGTTTCCCATGATTCGAGTCTGGTTTATGACTAACAGTTCAGGAATCATAATTTAGTTGTATAATGCATTTAGCTATTGTTGTTTGCTATCAGGTCTTGTTTTTAATATTAAAAATTATTTTTTTAGGGGTGTCCCCAGTGAGACGCAGATTCTGGTTGGATGCAAATAGAAACACAACTGATTAACAACAAGCCTCTTTAAACCATCCTGTTATCATCTGTGCTAAGATTTCTTCTCCCCTCCCTGCCCCCTGTACAAGATTTACACTTTGTGTCCCCGCCTATTCAAGCCTCTCTCCAAACGTGAAATCTGTTGGCTCAGAGAACTAGACATCATTCGGGGAAAACCATAAACAAACTACCACTGGCGATCCTCACGTTCTTTATCCTAGACTTATGCACACGTGGACAGGTAGAAGAGTTGCCTTGATGACGTGCTGCAGGGTTACATGCTTCTCCCTTTTTCAGTCCTTTGAGGAACACTGTTTTCCTACACCAAGCCAGGATTGCAAAGGCTCATAGATTTCAGAATGATAGCCATCCCTAGAAATGACCCAATTTAAAAAATACACCACTTAATGTGTTTGCTGAGGCGTGTCATGAACATTTTGATCCCATAGTTTTATTTCAGCGATGCAATATGAAATTTCATATTTTTGCAAATATGTCATTTTAAAACACAGATTTTTTTTCTATAGTGCACATGAAAATGAGGATTTGCATCCCAAAATGGATACCCATGTTTGTTCTGTGTTCAGAAACATACCAATTGTGGCCCCAATCTTATGTCTGTATGCACAACGGGCCCAAAACAAAAGGAGCAGCCAGTGGGTTTCAGAACAGAAGTTTTGCTTGAAGGTGTTTCAGGCCCCATTGCACACTTGTAGAATCCTTGAGCTGCCAAAACAATAGAAAACCCCCACAAATTACCCCATTCTGAAATCTAGACCCCCTAAACAAATTCATCTAGGGGTGTACTGCATCTTTTGACCTCGCAGTTTTTCAAAGAATCAAAGCAAAGCAGAATGAAAAAGTTACGGCTTTTTTTTTGGCAATTGTGCCATTTTAAAAAAAGGTTGTGTTTTTTTTTTTTTACAGCACACATATGAATAAAGACTTACACCCCAAAATGGCTACCCCTGTTTGTCCTGTGTTCAGAAACATACCCAT
The DNA here is from genome assembly GCF_035609145.1 of Eleutherodactylus coqui. Lineage (NCBI taxonomy): Eukaryota > Metazoa > Chordata > Amphibia > Anura > Eleutherodactylidae > Eleutherodactylus > Eleutherodactylus coqui. Next base: position 278,255,695 of record NC_089837.1, on the reverse strand, counting down.
TATAGCCCCAATCTGCTTACTAGACACATGGCTAGGCATGCCATGGAAGCAACACCCTTTGGCTTTCAGGCCACAACTGAATCCATTCCAGGCCCCATTTGCTCACTTGTAGAGTAATCAAGCTGCCAAAACAATGGAACTCCCCTCACAAAGCACCCCATTTTGATATCTAGACTCCTCAGCCTATCTATCTGTATACTGAGCATTCTGACCCTACAGTTTTTTTCCCCAAAATTATTATAAAGCAGGTGAAAAATAAATTAAAAATTCAGTTTTTTTTCACAAAAATCACTGTTATGACAGTTTTATTTGTTAAAGTATGGAAAACTGGGGAAACACACCAAGTTTTATAGCCCTAGTTCTGTGTTCAGCAATACCTCCACTCTAGCCCCAATCTGCTGACAGGACACAAGGCTATAATGGAGGGAACACCCTTTGGATTTCGGAGCTTGGTGTTCTCCATCACTTCTAAGCTTGTGCCATACACGAGACTTTGGTTTATGTCCTGTTGCATTACGTAAAGTGTGCCCAGGCCGTAAACTCATGTCCTGTGGCATTAACTGATCACTTATTTTTCAAACAAGTTGTGCTTATATGATAACTGCCAAAATAGGTCAGGAAGTATATTGTTTCTCCTTAGGGAGAGCACCTAGAAGGCAAGCAAAGAAGCATGTAAATTGGAAGATGGAAAAAATGCCTTTACAGTGCCACCTGCTAGAAGGCAGCATTCCTGCAAGTCAATGTCAGACTTTTTAACAAGCCTTGGGTATTAGTGTATCTTGACGCCACCAGAAGCTAGAGGTTTGACGGGAGGAACGCCCCTGGCACCCCCCTAGCTTCTGATAGGGTCAAGGCTGCAAGGTACTAGCAGCACACTGTGGATCCATTTCTGCCGGCCCTGCTGCATCAGGCTGACGGTTAGTTCTCTTCTTTGCCTTACATTATTATCTGTAAATGCTGCCATGTTACCACAGTAAAATGGCACTATTAACATGTAAAAATGTAAGGAAAAAAAGAGAACTAACCATCAGTGTAAGGCAGCAGGGCCAGCAGAAATGCTTGGAGACACAGCAGCATCTCACCTGTGTCTGGTCCGGCATTTCTGGCGTGTATCCCACCCGGCTGCCGGCCTGACACCTCCGTCCCTGCCACTGGGGTGAGGTCCGTCCCTGCCGCCGGCTGTATCTAAGGCGGTTGTGAGCTCCGTTGTGTCCGGCGATTTCGAGCTGCGTTGTGGCTGGCGGCAGTGAGCTCCATGGCGGGCGGCGGCCCTGAGTTCTGAGCCGGCCGCCATCTGTGAGCTCCGTGGCAGATGGCCGCGGGCTGTGAGTTCTGTGGCGGATGGCCGCGGGCTGTGAGTTCTGTGGCGGATGGCCGCCGGCTGTAAGCTTAGTGGCGGACGGTCGACGGGGAAGCTGCTTGAAGATCTGGCTACAGCCCTGGCGGCTGCTCTATGCCTTTTGTTCCTTAGTTTAGTGCCCTTCCAGGACCTTGTGCCCAAGAAGCAGCGAAGCCAATCAGCTACAGGAGGCGTCCCCCCTCCTGTTAAATGTGACTCCACCAGCTATTGGTGGCGTCAAGATTCACTAATACCCAAGCCTTGTAACACTGACTAGGAATATGAGCCAAAGGCAGAGTGAGAGTCTTCTTCAAAAGCGTAATATAACAATACACAGACAGACTGTTTTGGGGTTCTTGCCCCTAATCAGTGTGCAGTAGGTTTCTGCTTTGGCTAGTTAGAGGCTAGTCGACGTGGGTTGGAAGGGTTAAGTTTCTCTTTAGGGAGAGCACCTAGAAGGTGTTAGGTGACTTATATGTTGCTGTTTATTCACATCTCCACTGCTCAGTACTGCTGTACACTGCCCTACTTTATGTTAAATCTCCAGGTGCACCCCCTGCAGAGGAGAAAAATAGGGGGAAAATGCAGGATACAACTCAAAGAATAGAATTAGGGTTATTATGTGCACACATTGCAGATTAGTCTGAAAACTTAGGTACACTTAAAGCAGCATTAAACCTAAACTATAGTTTATTCACTTTGCTATCGGCTCTAACACAATGGGGAGGAAAGTATTAAAGGGGTTGTCCATGTTATGAAAGGCCATCCTAAAGAGTACCCCATGATGTATATCACAAAGCAGCTGACATCCCATAAACCTGCCACTGCAACCAATGATAGTGCTGTCACTGGCTGCAGCAGCTTGTTTAGAGAAGGCTCAGGCAGATTGCAGCCTCTAATGATGACGTCAGCAGGGAGACCTACAGACATCGGCAAGGGATGAGCGATGAATATCAACTCCTTTGTTATTTTACAGATACTAGATTGACACAATCTTCGCTACACAAACATAAAATAGGTTCATTCATATTTTCCATGTTTCCCTGCATGGCACCGCGTAGTGATCGCATCCAGGGGTTTCCACAAGTATGGTGAGGTCGATATCGGTCCGTGATTCAAGGCCCTAAATCACCCTCGCCAATGTGAAGAAGCCCTGACTCTCACTAGTGGCACTGTTGGCTGAGGCACAACAGTACAGCCAGACTTAACATAGGAACTTTGACCCTGCCAGACAGGTCACTCAATATATCAAACTCATAGAATGGTAGCATTTGGAGGGTCATATGATCCAACCCTCTGCTCAGTGCAGGATTCAGTAAATCATACCAGACAGATGTCTATCCAGCCTCTGTTTGAAGACTTCTATTGAAGGAGAACTCACCACCTCCCCAGGCAACCTGTTCCACTCCTTGATCACCTTGTCAGAAAGTTTTTTCTAATATCTAATCTGTGTCTCCTGCCTTTCAGTTTCATCCCATTGCTTCTAGTCTTTCCTTGTACAAATGAGAATAGGGCTGATCCCTCTGCACTGTGACAGCCCTTCAGATATTTGTAGACAGCTATTAAGTCTCCTCTCAGACTTCTTTTGTGCAAGCTAAACATTCCCAGATCCTTTAAATGTTCCTCATACCACATTATTTGCTGACCTCTCATCATCTTGGTAACTCTTCTCTGAACTTCCTCCAGTTTGTCTGTCTTTTTTTTTAAACTGGACACAATATTCCAGATGAGGTCTGACAAAGGAAGAGTAGAAGGGGGTGATTACCTCACGTGCTCTTGACTCTATGCTTCTCTTAATACATCCCAGAATTCTGTTTGCCTTTTTGGCTGCTGCATCATGTTGTTGATTCATGTTCAGTCTGTCTTCTGTTATTATACTCCAGTCTTTTTCACATGTGCTGCTGCTTAGCCCAATTCCTCCCATTCTGTATGTGCTTTTTTCATCTTTCTTGCCCAGATGTTGAACTTTACATTTCTGCTTGTTAAATACCATTCCGTTAGTCGCCACCCACTGTTTAAGCTTTTCCAGATCTTTTTGAATCCTCTCTCTCTTCTCTACCGTTTGCTATCCCTCCTAGCTTTGTGTCGTCGGCAAATTTGATCAGTTTCCCATCAATTCCCTCCTCTAGATCATTTATAAAAATGTTGACCACCACTAGATCCAGGACAGAGCGTGTGGTACCCCACTTGTCATTCTTTCAATTGCATGAGCAGCCTTTTATGACCACTCTGAGTATGATCACTCAGCCAGTTTTGAATCCACTTAACAGTTGACTTGTCAATCCCATATTTGGTCATTATTTCAATAAAGATGGTATGAGATGCTTTACTAAAGTCAAAATATACTATATTAGTATATCTAGTGGATTAGTCTGGCATTACTTGTTTGTTCCAAACCCATGCTGGCTCTGGTTAAATTACTCCATTCTCATCCAAGTAATTGCATACATGCTGTTTCATAATTTGTTCAAAGACCTTTCCCGGCATAGAAGTCAGGCTCACAGGCCTATAGTTTCCTGGATCCACCCTCTCCCTCTTTTTGAAGAAAGGGACAACATTACCCTTTTCCCGGAATGTTCAAAGGATTATGGCGAGTAGTTCAGCAATGACTCCTGCTGCTTCCTTTAGTATCCTAGGATGTAATTCATCTGGACCTGCAGACTTTATTTTTTTAAATTAGTTAAGTGTTCCCTCGCCATCTCTCTGCTTACAGATAGCCTGCATTCTTTTATTCCCTCAATAGCACAAGGATGATCAGTTGATGTTACATCTACTTTCTGAGAGAAAATGGATACAGAATAGGAATTTAAAAGTTCTGCCTTCTCAACATCATTCTTAACCAATTCACCATTTTCATCCTATAAACATCAGATTGCATCTTTGACTTTTGCTTTTGACGTACCCCCAAAATCCTTTTTATTGCTTTTGGCCTCTGTTGTAAGCCTCAATTCAGGATTAGCTTTTCTGACCCTTGCCCTACAGTTCCTGCAGATCGCATTATATTCTTCTGTCGATATCCCCCCCTCTTTTTATTTGATAAATATATTTTTCTTCCTTTTTAACATGTGTGCAAGTTCTGTGTTCATCCATCCTGGTCTCTTTAAATGCTTCCCATTCTTCCTTCTTTTAGGGGTTGTTAACGATTGTACTTTGAGAATCTTATCTTGCATATTTCCCAACCTTCTTGGATATTTCCGTCCTTAAGAACATTCAGCCATTGGATTCTTCCTACCCTCTTTCTGAGTTCATTAAAATCTGCCTTTCTGAAATCCTGAAGGTCTTCCTCCCCTGGTTATCCAAAATTCAAGAATAGCATGATCACTACCTCCTAAGGTCTCAGACACCCTTACTTCCTCAACCCTTCCCTCCCTGTTGGTAAAAATTAAGTCCAAGATAGCAGATCCCCTTGTTTTCTCTTCTACCTTTTGGAAGATAAAGTTGTCAGCAAGAGCGGATAAGAATTTATTGGATCCATTACTTTTATGTGAGAGATCCCCAACAAATATCTGGATAGTTAAAATCTCTCATGATCACTATGTCATGCTATTTTGAGAGCTTGACCATCTGATGTAGAAAGAGTTCATCCATATCTTCCGCTTGTCTAGGTGGCCTATAGTAAACACCTACAATAGGGTCCTTTCTGTTCTCTCCTTTTATTTTCACCCAGTTTCTATATAACTACCATGCTCTGAAGCATGAATCTCTGTGGAGTTGTATTGTTTCCTAACATACAAATCAATATCTCCTCCTTTTTTAGGTCTGTTTCTTATAAATAAGTTGTAGCCTTCAAGTCTTGTATTCCAATCTTGTGCATCATTCCACCAAGTTTCTGTGATGCATATGACATCATATTTCTTTTCCTGTGTTAGGAGCTCCAATTCCCTTTGTTTGTTTCCTATGCTCTGTGCATTTGTGTAAAAACATTTAGTTTGTGATCAGTGTCTCTTGCTCCTCTACATTCCTTATGAATTTTTTGTCTTTGTTCTTTCTTTTCAATTCTAATAGCAAGGTTCTCAAATGTATTAATTAGCTGTATATTTTTACCTGGCCTTTCACTTCCCTTCCCATATTGTTCTAGTTTAAAGCTCTCATGAGTGTAGCAAGGCGCCTGCTAAATATGTTTACCTGTTTTTTTAGGATGCAACCTGTCTGTAGCAAGCAGTCCATCATATAGGTAATTCACTCCATGCTCTAGAAATCCAAATCTTTGCTGACGGCCCCACTGACGTAGCCAGTTGTTCACCTCTAGAGTCCTGTTCCTTCACTGCGTAATTCCCTATAAGACTTAGCTTTTAATATTAGTATAGATAAAAATAAAATGGAAGACTCAAAAAGGACAAACAACAACAACATAAAACAATATCCATGTCTGTTATTGGGAGGGACCCCAGAAGTGGTGTTTGGACCACGTATTCAAGAGTGGCCCAAAAGGGTACTGGTATGGAATAGGCCCATAAAGTGCCCTTAGTGGAGTCAATTCTGTCCAATCAGACAGTGGAATAGCTTGGATTAGCTGAGGCGCAACACCAGTGTCCCCACCTACTACTCAGCACTGGATAGTGCGCCGTGATGCTTCAATAACTTTCAACATACTGCTATGACAGAAAGAATTGGTTTATTAGTAGAGATGAGCGAGCACCCAATTGCTCGAGTCTGCGTTATTCGAGTCAAGCTTTACGTAAAATTCAAGAGCTCTACTCGAGTAACGAACCCCATTGACTACAATGGGAAACTCAAGCATTTTTGTATGTGGGACGCCGGGTGCCGAGATTTTTTTCTTTTTTCCCCCCCTAGGTTTGAGAAGGTACAGGCTAATAATATGGAAGAATCTGTCTCAAAATGTCCGCTAGATATAAAATGTCCGCTAGATACAAAATGGAGCACTATAAGATGTAAATAAGCTAGTGTGTAGTAAAACAGCAATGCAAAGCAAAAAAGGTTTAGAGCAGGAGGTACGATACAGTGTCTAATGATCTGTTTTTATTCTTCCGAGAAACCAAGTCTGGGTGCCTGGTACAATTATCAGAAGAAACTCCCCCACGCCATGAGGTTTGGACGAAAAGACTGATTGTGCTAACAAGACATTACAACCGTCTAAAATCACAAGGGAGGACCAGATAACACCAGGAAAAGCAGATATTTGAAGGACATTTCATATATTCTCACGCTATGCTATTGCTGAACAATGCATGACTCATAATTTCTGTCTAACCCATTGAGATTAACGCTGTGACTAATAACCCATTCCTTTCCTTTATTAGAACTATACCAAGTGAATAAACGCTCAGTACGCTCGCCTTAGGCAGAGAGAGTCACCTGTTACCTGCCGTGGCTAATCTCTGCGTATCTGAGGAAACTGATAACTGTCTCTGAATTTAGTTCTTGGTTTCTGGGATGCATCCAGGTACGATATAATTTGGACCTCAAGACCTGAAAGGTTATGTGACCGTGCAGCGGTCCTTAACAATTGGCGTAGTCGGCAGGATTTACCGATTGACTCGTGTGTCACTCATCAGACGACGACATCGGACTGGGAGGATATATATCCACTGGGCCAAACCAGAGGACTGATCAACCTCACACAGCCCGGTAAGCCATATTATATGTTGTCTGCCGTTGGTCTGTTTTGGCTCAGTTGATTGACAGACTCCTAGGTCAGTCGGATGTTTGATGTTTGACATCATAGTTGTTATCGGTAAAGAAGTTTACCTCAGGTCTTGGGTACTCTTAAGTGACACCAAGGGACAGAATCGATAGATATAGGTACCTAAGTTGTTGTTGCAAATTTATTGTGTATTTAAAGATATCCATGAGTATAGGTTCCAGGGGGTGATTGAGCATAGGGCATCAGACATGAAAGTCTTTGAACATCACATGATTGAGCATAGGGCGTCAGACCTCCAGTGGAAAAAGGGCTCGGATATTAGAAACATGTTGAAGTTCTTTAAGAAGAAGACCAGTGGTACTGGTCTCCTGGATCCTGTCCACTTGGTGTCATTTAGAGCAGGCAGAGAGTATGTTAAGAAAGTTAAGAAGTTAGGTGAAACTGTTGGTATAGTCATTGAGCAAAGGGCGTCAGAATTAAGAGTTCTTACATTATGTGATGGAGCATAAGGCTACAGGCATACCAGTGAGAAAAGAGTCTCAGGCAGTTATAGATACTCATAATTAGGCCGTCGTAATATACGATGTTTACATTTTTAAGCAAAAAGACTGTAGATGATGGTCTTTTGGATCCTGTCCAGTTGGTAGTATGTAGAGTCAATAAGTGACGTAAAGTTGAAGTAAGATAGTTGTAGTTTCAAGATGGCGATTGTTCATATGCTTTGAGTTGAAGACAAAGGAAGGCAGCCCTTCTTCACCATCTGTGGGCACCGCCCAGGCCGTGTCATGGATGATGTTTTTCTTCCTTTTTCCCTGCCCCTAGACGGCCGTCTTGCTATTGGGGCCAATACCAGTCGGTATATCTTAATACGTGTCTAGTATGTAGTATTCCTGGACCCTCCCGTCACCATCGCCCAGTCAGGCCACACCTCCGGTGGTCATTTCAGTGCCAGCCATGGCCCAGCGGCCATTTTAGCACCTGCTGTAACAATACCTTCAGTTACCGCTCAGACGTCATCTTGGCTCCGCAGCAGAACTGAGCTGGCTTCTCATCTCCCATCTATGTATGTTTTTACCTGGCATACCAATTCTTTGCACTGCAATGAGGAGTGCCTTTTCTAAATTTTGCATAGAAACATTCAAGTTCCCTCATCCCGCTTGCAAACTGCTTTTTCCTGATTATCTGTTCTGCAGTCTGTGTTTAGCACCCCCATCCCAAGTAGGTTTGTGCTTAAAATTGCCCACAAATGTAATTGTCGCAAGGAGGAACCTGGGGGCAAGTTCATGCAGAATCTGAGAACAACTATGTGACAATTAACCACCGTACTGTTCGTCCTGTATATTTTAATGTCCTAACATTGTCATTGCTGTACGTGTTGTCCATATCTCATAAGTCAGATACTGCTGAGAAGAAAGGTCACTATAGGTGCTAGGATCGCAGATGGCAGTAGAAAAGCTTACAGAAGGAAGGAAAAGATCAGTACGTAATATATATATATATATATATATATATATATATAGGAATAGATAAAGGGTTAATGCTTGATGTGTAAAGCTCTGTTCACCCTTGTCACTCCCTCCCCCCTTTGGAGTTAAGTGAGATTGAAGCAAAAGCCTTGACTTTGCAGAGAAGGAATGTGTGCTGCGCTGCGCAACCCCCTTCCCTTTGTTTAGAGTGGAACAGATCTTGATACTATCGAAAGTAGCTTTGTTTGCTTTAATAGAATATAACCCATAATGAATCCAGTGAATCTTACTGTCTTAAAAATAGGAAAGATAGGAATTTTAAGGCATATTCTTGCTGATCTTTGTGTAAATGTCAGTTCTGTGACTGGTTGGACGTGTGTGTAATTGCTAAATGTGTGTTCCTTTTATGGGAAATATTAGTGATGAAGGGGTTGTTGTAGAATCTGTTGTACATCTCTAGTATTACAAACAGTTAAAGTTTGATTGATTCCAGGGAGAGGTGGTAGCGATTGAATGCATTTGTTTGCAAGATGAGGACAGTTGCATTATACGCGTTATGTCCTGGTGTGAACGGTGTGCATCCTACTGTGTCCTGTGTGAACAATCCCATACTTATGTGACTCAGCTTCTCCTATAGGCTTTTTGAGCTGGCATGGTTGCCAGTTCTGTATGCCAGATTTGACCGCATGAACGGATGAGAGTTAATAACTAGAGATGAGCGAACGTACTCGGATAAGCACTACTCGTCCGAGTAATGTGCTTTATCCGAGTATCTCGCCGCTCGTCCTGAAAGATTCGGGGCGCTCCGCTGCTGACAGGTGAGTCGCAGCGGGGAGCGGGGCAGAGCGGGCGGGAGAGAAGGAGAGAAAGATCTCCCCTCCGTTCCTCCCCGCTCTCCCCTGCAGCTCCCCGCTCCGCAGCGCGTCCCGAATCTTTCAGGACGAGCAGGGAGGTACTCGGATAAAGCACATTACTCGGACGAGTAGTGCTTATCCGAGTACGTTCGCTCATCTCTATTAATGACCCTTGATCGGACTGTGATGAATGTAAAATGTGTGATGCAGATATTGACTGGGGATAGAAGTGTTCCTTCCCCCCTCTGTATGAGACTTTACTTGTCTGAGATGTGAATGGGCAGACTGTGGAGTTTGAATGAAAGTGTGAAGAGAGAAGCAATCGGCCAGTATCGAAGGGGTGGAGCTAGATGATGTAAAAGTACGTAATGGGTCATCCCTCTCTTGTCAACAAAGGAGGGGGTGAGAATATTGAGCAGCTAGTAAAAATTTTTTTTTTCCTCAAATTTGATGAGACATTGCAGGCCGGATCAGACTAATAATGAATTTGCTTGAAGAATATCACATTTCAAATATTAATAGGTGTTTGTAGATTATTCTGCCCTGTTGTAATTCAGGTCTCTGTTATTGGCCACAATTTCACTGTTAATTTTTCTTGCAGAAAATGTCTGTAAAGCTTCTAAAGACAAACTCCAGTTCTGCAAAACAAAGGTTATTCTCCTGGTCCATTGCTTAGCCCAAGGAACTGGACATCTGAGAGAGGAACAAAAGGCTGCTGTCCAGGCCATACCTATACCTACATCCGTTGCCAAACTCCGCACCTTTCTGGGCCTGGTTTCATACTGCCGCCCATGGATCCACTCAGTTTCCCCTCTTATGCAACCACTCTATGACTGTCTTTCAATCATTCCTTTCTCTCTCACCCCTGAAGCAGCTCTCTAGTCTTGGGTATTCCCAACTACATTTTACCATTTACTCTTTTCTGTACTGAACTTTCTGGCCATGTGACGACAGTGTTGACACAAAAGCACAGAGGACAACCACGGCCACTTGCATACTACTCCATGAGGCTGGATCCAGTGACTCGAAGAGCTCCCTCATGTGTTTGTGCGGTGGCAGCAGTACGGGCAATGGTTGACAAATCTTCTGAGTTGGTATTGCGCTACGCCATAGTAGTCCTCACCCCTCATGACATTCAGAGCATACTCACACAAGTGCAACCCAAGCACTTATTTCTGGCCTGTCAGATCCGGCTATAATGTGCTCTTTTCATTCTTTTCAATATTGTACTACTTTGAACCCGGCTCCTCTTCTTCCAATTGAGTATCCTCGTTCAAAGGGGGGAGGAGAAGGCATAGGTGATCAAGGTATTGCAGATCAATACCAGCATGATTGTCTAGCATTGATGCAAAAAGAAAATTTAAGTTTTAAAAAGTTACTGAAACCCCCTGTTAACAATGCATATTTTGAGTTGTTTTTATAGATGGTCCCAGGGTGAGGATGGACGACTCCACACTGGATATGCAGTGGTCCCACAACAAGATGTCCTAAAAGCAGAAGCTCTGCCTCCGCATGTCTCAGCACAAGAAGCGGAACTAAAGGCCCTCACTGAGGCGTGTAGAATGGCAGAAGGTAAGACGGCAAACATTTACACTGATTCCCGGTATGCATTTGGCATAGCTCATGATTACAGCCCAACATGGAAGGCCAGACAGTTTTTTACCTCAGCAGGACAGCCAATTAAGAATGATGCAGCAGTGCAGAGTCTCATGGAGACCCTACTTCTACCTGACAAAGTGGAGAGCTCACACCAATTCCTACACTGGAGAAGCAAGAGGCAATGCCATCGCAGACCATACAGCAAAGGCAGCGGCCCTCAGTCCATGGAAGAAAAGAAGAAAAGAAGAATTTGACAAAAATCTTGGGACATTGACTCAAAACTTTGGACATTGACTAAAACTTTGAACATTGATAAAAACTTGGACTTTGATATGCTAAAGACTTTACAGTTACAAGCCAGCAAGGAAGAAAAAGACAAATGGACTAAATATAGGAGCAGCAGAAACAGGACGGTGTATGGCGAACAGTCAACAGAACTTGCCTACCACAGTCCCTGTGCCCCATGATGGCCCAGCTAACGCATGGAAAGACACACCTCTCAAAGCAGCAATGATGTTGACGCTTGAAGAAGGACGGGTGGCTCCTGGGTTTTCTGTAGCTGCTGCATCATTTGTCCAATTTTGCATGATCTTTGCCGTAAGCAACAGGGCAGAAGAAAAATTTGCCACATAACACTTGCCTGGGCCACTCTACCCATTTCAGGGATTGCAAATTGGCTACATTCAGCTCCCACTTGTTGGGAAGCATGAATATGTGCTTGTTGTTGTTGATTTCTTTTCAGGTCGGAGACCTACTCTGTTACCAAAGTAAATAAGCAGGAACGTAATCTGCAGGTACGGGGCACGGGAAGTGATTGAGTCAAACAAAGGTACACACTTCACAGGTGAAATAATGCAATACATCATGTCTGCTTTGGGTATATCCAAGGCCTTTCACACACTCTACCATCCACGGAGTAGTGGGAAAGTAGATACAAAAGGCAATGAAGGAAACGGGCAAATCTTGAATTGAGTGCCTTCCATTAGTTTTTTCTTAGTTAAGTCCATACCACAGTAACTGAGTTTGGGGAATGATTCTCTTGTTAATTTTGTCATAGGTCTCTCCAAGGAATTGTCAATAATACATTCTGTAGTCTCTGCTTCTCTCCCAGGTCCTACAGACGAGTGTCACAATCTGAAACCAGGTGACAGGGTCTATGTGAAAAAGTTTGAGAGAGAAACCCGGTTTGAAGGTCCCTACCAGATGTTGCTCATCACCTCAACTGCAGTCAAGCTCAAAGGAAAGCCCACACCTCGCACTGAAAAAAGGCCCTGGGTCCCGAGCACAGAACTCATGATCCTGCATATCCTTTACATGCTATATTGTGGTACAATTCCTCTGACACACACCTTTGACTACTGTACACTAGCCCCCTGTTTCAAGACCTGCTCTTGAAAGACAATGATAGGTAGGGTATAGATCATAAGCTAGAAATAGGGAAAGCAAACCTTACCCCGTCTTGTGGAAGTTATAAAAGTATTGTTTATTTTGAGACAGTTTCTAGGGGGGATTGAGAAGGTACAGGCTCATAATATGGAAGAATCAGTCTCAAAATGGCCGCTAGATACAAAATGGCCGCTAGATACAAAATGGAGCATTATAAGATGTAAATAAGCTTGTGTGTAGTAAAACAGCAATGCAAAGCAAAAAAGGTTTAGAGCAGGAGGTACGATACAGTGTCTAATGATCTGTTTTTATTCTTCCGAGAAACCAAGTCTGGGTGCCTGGTTCAATTATTATCAGAAGAAACTCCCCCACGCCATGAGGTTTGGACGAAGAGACTGATTGTGCTAACAAGACATTACAACCATCTAAAATCACAAGGGAGGACCAGATAACTCTGGGGAAAGCAGATATTTGAAGGACATTTCATATATTCTCACGCTATGCTATTGCTGAACAATGCATGACTCATAATTTCTGTCTAACCCAATGAGATTAACGCTGTGACTAATAACCCACTCCTTTCCTTTATTAAAACTATACCAAGTGAATAAACGCTCAGTACGCCCACCTTAGGCAGAGAGAGTCAACTGTTACCTGCCGTGGCTAATCTCTGTGTATCTGAGGAAACTGATAACGGTCTCTGAATTTAGTTCTTGGTTTCTGGGATGCATCCAGGTACGATATAATTTGGACCTCAAGACCTGAAAGGTTATGTGACCGTGCAGCGGTCCTTAACAGGTTCGTCTCTCTCTCTCTCCCCTGCCTGCCAGACAAAAAATTTGCCAATGACGCGTGCGGGGGGAGGGGCCAAAACAGGCACGTCACAGTGGGGAGGAGCCAAAAACTGGGGCGGGGTCGAACATGGGTTGATGGTCGTTCGAGTACGCTAATACTTGGATTAGGTGAAGCGCAACACTAGTGCCCACTTATTACTCAACACTGGATAGTTCACAGTAATGCTTCAATAGCTTTCAGTATATTGCTGTGACAGAAACATTTGTTCACTAGCTCAGCTCAAGAGTCCTGTTACATCTTTCTATTCCATGGTCATCCACTGGGAGGATGAATAAGAAGACCATTTGTGCTCCTAGCTCCTTCACCTTCTTTCCCAGGTCTTCAAAGTCTCTGTAGATAGTTGCAAGGTCCTTTTTTAAGGGTAGCGAAAAGGATGTGAAAAGAACTGGTATGGAGGCGCAACACTCTAAGCTACTAGAAGATGTAGATCAAAGTCCAATGTGTGATGGTGAAAGCACTTCTTTTTTATTATTTTTTATTATTTTTTCAGAAATTAAAGCATTTTTTTTCTCCCCTGTCCTCCTGCACACAGGACCTCCGACACATTCTATACATCTTTGGAATCGTGTCACCCCTAGGCATCCTGTTGTCCTATCCAGCCGAACTGACGAAGGGGTTCTTCCCCGAAACGCGTATTCCATTGCTGGTTTTTAATTTCTGAAAAAATAATAAAAAAGAAGTGCTTTCACCATCACACATTGGACTTTGATCTACATCTTCTAGTAGCTTAGAGTGTTGCGCCTCCATACCAGTTCTTTTCACATCCTTTTCGCTACACTTACGCCCACACTGGTGGAGCGTCATCTGGTTGGCAGCACCTCCACCATTCAAAATACTCAATCATTGAAAACTCTTTGTACTCCATAAATATTCCACTACCCTCACTGGGTCTTGCTCCACCCTCCTTTTTCATTTCTTTTTTAAGGGTGTCATTTGTACCTACATGTATTAGTAGGAAAAGGTTGACAGTCGTGGTGAGGATGTCACACATCTAATGACACCAAAATCACCCAACCAAAGGGGTCAAAGTGTGGGGCAAGAAAAAGCCTATAGGCTTCTTTATATTTGATTAGGAACTAATTTTTATAGTGTTCCTTTAAAAGGGAGTCTGTCAGTTCCGATAAACCCCATAAACTAAAGTTATGGGCTCATAGGAGCTAAATCTGAATCTGGGGATATGACTCTCATACTTGCCTTCCTTGCCGTTCCCCTGCTGCCTGCTCAAAGCGTCTACTGCAGGCATCCCGTGGACTACTTAAGCTCGCACACATAATGAGAGGACTAGTTTATAGAACTTTTATGAGCAGACAGAATTCTTTTAAAGTGCGGGGCAGCACATTAGGGCAGTCGAGTTGTTATACCCAACAGCATAAAAATATTGTGCCATTTGGTAACTGAGAAGAAAATACAGCAGACTTAGTTATGAGTGCGCTGCATTCATTCATTCATTCATTCAGACATCCCCTGGCATTCACCAAAACTAAGAGTTTTCGATGTGCACAAGATGCTTTATACATTGGTCTACATTCTGATTTAGATGGAAACCTCTTTAATTATGTTTGATCACAACACAACAGGTGTCCTCTAGCAACTAAAGACAAAAGATTAAAAACTAATTTTCACCATATTTCTGCTTCAATTATCATTTACTTATCCTTATACATGTTGAATTTCTACAAATTCCATACATCTCTCCAGCATTACTTCATGTAACAGTGGTAAATAAATAAAACAACACATTAAAATGTTTACAAGTATTATGCAGAAGTAAAAGGAATGCAAGTCTGTTATAAAACTGGCAGTGCCATGTAGTTTTTCATTTACTCTTCGTATCCATTCTTACTTTCTAGAGATCTCATAAGGTGGTATGTAGTCATAACTCTGCCAAGTATTAAAACAGTCACTATAAATTACAATAAATCTGGCAGTAAAAGACCAGGAGGTTTAGGTTCAACGCAGTTAATCCAGAAATTTGCACAGCTTGCATGGTACTGGTGGCCACCATAGGAAAGTTTAAAATGATCCGTTTCTGAATTAAATGCCTGAGAAAATAAAGCACAAATTAGTAAAGCCATACAATCTCAACCTACAAAGCCATACAATCTCAAATCTACAATCTAAAAGTCACTTAACAGGAATATATCACCAGAAAATACGTAAATCAGGTTTTCAAAGTCACAATTATATACAAGCATCGTCTAACTGAAAACACAAACAATTGTACTGATCTTGTGTTTTATTGAGCATGTTGAATATCCATAGTGCAGGGATAAGTGAAGACTTAAATGAGTACTTTGGGCTTTTTCAACTGACATCCTGTCCTTCCTATCAAGCAAGAGTGTCTTCAAAAGACAAGAATACAAAAGACAAGATTTACATTAGAACAATAGAGATAGACTGAAGAAGAGACATGGGAAACTGATCATTCTACACTACAAAAAAAAAATCACTTTGAAGCGGTTGATGATGTAAAGGTCCATTTACACACAAAGATGATCGCTCAAAGTTCATCAGAAACAGACAGCTTTGAGTAATCATTTTGCATTAAGTACTAATGGGCTAATCAACCCATTAGTAGCTAACTAGCTTCATCTTCATGTTTTTAGAGAACAGCGGTTGGTTTGTTCTCTAAATACATTGCTTTTGTTCTGCTGCGGGCAGCAAGATGCATACACTGATATCAGTGCTGCCCACCGTCCCTCTCATCAGGGACGACGGATTTCATGATGACCTGAAGTCAGCAATGCATGAAGAGTGCATGGTAAGGGCACGATGGGCACACTGTTTTAAAAAAAATGAATATGCGTTTTTACACACATGCTAACCATACTGGGGCGCTATTGGCCAAACTTAAAATTCTTAAATCTAAGGAAAAGCTTAGATTTCTTTTAGGCGGGCATAAATTTACTCATCCCCAAGAAATTGCTAATGCATTTGCTTTATATTATTCTTCTCTCTATACTCTGAAAAATACAAATACGCATCAACCCCAGTTGAAAGAAATTTTAAATTTTCTCCAGAACATTATTCTACCATGTCTGTCACCTGACTAATTAGCCTCTCATTCTACACCGATCTTTAGGTCTGAATTTCCAGAAGCCATCAAAACCTTAAAACCTCTCAAATCTCTGGGCACAGACATCTTCTCTAATGGCTATTACAAAAAATACTCTTCCCTTCTGGCCCCCTATCTAGAGACAGTGTTTTTAATGAGGCAATGGATAAGGCCTTCTTGCCCTCAGAAATGTTAAAAGGCCCTTATTGTCCCTCTACCCAAACCTGCCAAAGAATCTTCTTTTTCCAGCGAAATCGTATCCTTTTTCCCTATTGAATATGGATGTAAAAATTTATGCTAAGATCCTCAGTATCCGACTCTCTTCTATTCTTCCAACGTTGGTTGCTGCAAATCCCACAGAAACAGGCTCCTGATGGAAGTCGCTAGATACTGAATCTCATTTACACAGCTTCTTTATTCCTAGTCCTAGATGCAGAAAAGGCATTTGATTGGATTCATTAGGGTTATTTAACCCATTATGGACAGAGCGCTGTAAATTTACGGAGCTTGGTCCTGGGCTTTAATCCTAGCCAATAGTAAAAATGAGGTGGGTGATTAAAGCCCCTGCTTCTGCAATCAACCAAAAGCAGGTTGGGTTGTCAGCTGTTAGTCACAGCTGAGAACCCGAAGGAAAAGGCAGGAGTGGTTTTTAACCCCTTCTGCCTTCTCCTTTCTCGAGTACAAGACGCTCAATGAGTACTAAAAAGTGAAAGTGTTTCCTTCACTACGCGAGACGGCGGTCACGGGACCACCAGGTCCCCTGGCACTGCAGAGCTACAAGGTCCCAGCAGACTCTCATTAGCTCTGCAAGTGACTGTCACTACAGGGGATGTTTTTTTCCCCTGTAACTGCAGCTCATATGGATGCCACAGCTACAGTGGAAAAGTGTCAAATGAAAAAAAAGCATGTTAATGTCCCCCAGAGGTCTTATTTGACGTCATGGGGAACATAGTAAAAAAATAATTACTTAAATAAGTAGAACAAAATAACAGAATAAAATAAAAGGCCATTGGTGGCCCAAATGTAGCTTGCTTTTTATGAACATGGAAAAATAAAAAGCTTGTTTTATTGGAAATTTACCATTTATGCTACCACGTTTCTGTTATCTTTAAAATAAAAGTATATACATGAAAAAAAGGAAAATAACCCAAAGCCGACGCCAACCGTATGCGCCCTGTAATCCAAAACCATACAGATTATATATCAAAACATCCGAAACAATATGAGGAACCCATTCCCATATTTTATTTTTAGAGTAAATATGCTAAATTTTAAAAAAACGTAACTATAAATGTTAAAAAAAATAATTTTCTTAGCTTTTTACCCCCAACAAAACTAAAAAACAGAAAACGCAGTCAGTGAAAAAGACATTTAAAAAAATATTCATATATGGAAAAAAAAGCAGCAAAAATAGTTTTGGTAGTTGAAGGAAAAAAATAGGACAGTTAAACCCCCACATGGGAAAAATCCCTAAAAAGTGTCTGATCCTTAAGGTACAAAAAAGCCTGGTTCTTAAAGGGGTTGTACTGCAAAAGCAAGTGAAGTTAAACACTTCTGTATGGCCATATAAATGCACTTTGTAATATACATCGTGCATTAAATATTGGCCATACAGAGGTTATATACTTAAAGGGGTTGTCCCGCGAAAGCAAGTGGGTCTATACACTTCTGTATGGCCATATTAATGCACTTTGTAATGTACATTGTGCATTAATTATGAGCCATACAGAAGTTATCAGAAGTTATTCACTTACAGTTAGGGCCAGAAATATTTGGACAGTGACACAAGTTTTGTTATTTTAGCTGTTTACAAAAACATGTTCAGAAATACAATTATATATATAATATGGGCTGAAAGTGCACACTCCCAGCTGCAATATGAGAGTTTCCACATCCAAATCGGAGAAAGGGTTTAGGAATCATAGCTCTGTAATGCATAGCCTCCTCTTTTTCAAGGGACCAAAAGTAATTGGACAATGGACTCTAAGGGCTGCAATTAACTCAGAAGGCGTCTCCCTCGTTAACCTGTAATCAATTAAGTAGTTAAAAGGTCTGGGGTTGATTCCAGGTGTGTGGTTTTGGATTTGGAAGCTGTTGCTGTGACCAGACAACATGCGGTCAAAGGAACTCTCAATTGAGGTGAAGCAGAACATCCTGAGGCTGAAAAAAAAGAAAAAATCCATCAGAGAGATAGCAGACATGCTTGGAGTAGCAAAATCAACAGTCGGGTACATTCTGAGAAAAAAGGAATTCACTGGTGAGCTTGGGAACTCAAAAAGGCCTGGGCGTCCACGGAAGACAACGGTGGTGGATGATCGCCGCATACTTTCTTTGGTGAAGAAGAACCCGTTCACAACATCAACTGAAGTCCAGAACACTCTCAGGGAAGTAGGTGTATCTGTCTCTAAGTCAACAGTAAAGAGAAGACTCCATGAAAGTAAATACAAAGGGTTCACATCTAGATGCAAACCATTCATCAATTCCAAAAATAGACAGGCCAGAGTTAAATTTGCTGAAAAACACCTCAAGAAGCCAGCCAGCCCAGTTCTGGAAAAGTATTCTATGGACAGATGAGACAAAGATCAACCTGTACCAGAATGATGGGAAGAAAAAAGTTTGGAGAAGAAAGGGAACGGCACATGATCCAAGGCACACCACATCCTCTGTAAAACATGGTGGAGGCAACGTGATGGCATGGGCATGCATGGCTTTCAATGGCACTGGGTCACTTGTGTTTATTGATGACATAACAGCAGACAAGAGTAGCCGGATGAATTCTGAAGTGTACCGGGATATACTTTCAGCCCAGATTCAGCCAAATGCTGCAAAATTGATCGGACGGCGCTTCACAGTACAGATGGACAATGACCCCAAGCATACAGCCAAAGCTACCCAGGAGTTCATGAGTGCAAAAAAGTGGAACATTCTGCAATGGCCAAGTCAATCACCAGATCTTAACCCAATTGAGCATGCATTTCACTTGCTCAAATCCAGACTTCAGACGGAAAGACCCACAAACAAGCAAGACCTGGAGGCTGCGGCTGTAAAGGCCTGGCAAAGCATTAAGAAGGAGGAAACCCAGCGTTTGGTGACGTCCATGGGTTCCAGACTTAAGGCAGTGATTGCCTCCAAAGGATTCGCAACAAAATATTGAAAAAAAAATATTTTGTTTGGGTTATGTTTATTTGTCCAATTACTTTTGAGCTCCTAAAATGTCGAGTGTTTGTAAAGAAATGTGTACAATTCCTACATTTTCTATCAGATATTTTTGTTCAACCCTTTAAATTAAACGTTACAATCTGCACTTGAATTCTGTTGTAGAGGCTTCATTTCAAATCCAATGCGGTGGCATGCAGAGCCCAACTCGCGAAAATTGTGTTACTGTCCAAATATTTCTGGCCCTAACTGTACATGTTCCGTTGCTAGCGTCCTCGTCTCCATGGTGCCGTCTAATTTTCAGCGTCTAATCGCTAGATTAGACGCGCTTGCGCAGTCCGGGTCTTCTTCTTTTCTCAATGGGGCCGCTCGTGCCTGAGAGCGGCTCCTGGTAGCTCCGCCCCGTCACGTGCCGATTCCAGCCAATCAGGAGGCTGGAATCGGCAATGGACCACACAGAAGCCCTGCGGTCCACCGAGGGAGAAGACCCCGGCGGCCATCTTCAACCGGTAAGTAAGAAGTCAGGTAAGCGCTGTGCGGATTTTTTTTTAGGTCCCTGCATCGGGTTTGTCTCGCGCCGAACGGGGGGGCTGTTGGAAAAAAAAAAAACCCGTTTCGGCGCGGGACAACCCCTTTAACTACAGGGGGTCCTCCCCCTGTGTTGGCGTCCCCGTCTCCCTGGCGCCGGCCGAATCCTTCTCCTTGATTAGACGCGCTTGCACAGTCTGCCCTCTTCTGTCCCGTTGAATGGGGCCGCTTCAGCGTGCTCGTGCCGCACAGCTGGTCTGCGCATGCACCCCCTATTCTCTTTTTTCCCCTCATCCACAGTGAACACTATAAAACAGAGACTAAAAAAAGTTGTATATACTCTAAAATGGTATCAATAAAAACTGTAGCTTGCTCCATAAAGAACATGTTGTCACACTGTCCCACTGACAGAAAGGTTTAAAAAAACAAAAATTTAAGACATGCTGAATTTGGGGACACAAACCAAATAATTTTTTACCTTAAAGGACAACTCCAGAGGAACTTTTGTTTTGTCTTCCCCGGGTGCAAAAGGCATCTAGGGTATACTGGGGGATATAATATACTTACTGATCCCTTCATTCTCAGAGGCACACCAGTCTCCTGTTGTTTCAAGTGACGTTCACTGCGGCTACATGAATTCTCTGGGATCTGCAGTGGATAAGTGACTTTTTCAATTTGTTCCTATGAGAGATGCAGCATAATTCTCATAGAAATGATTAGAGACAGTGACTTAAGGCCGTCCCTGCACATACTCGCTCTCTAGCTGCTGCAGGGGAGCTAGTATCGCTGGCTCACAGAAGGGAGGCTGCAAGAGATTTCTCTTCTCGCACTCCCCGCCCTTCTCCATTGAATTAACATAGCAGCTGTTCAATACTGAAGGACTGCTATTTACACTGAGCGATCAGCTCATCATCCATCGTTTATGCTGCATAAATGATCGACGATGAGCTAACCGCTCATCGTTCAGTGTAAATAGAAGCTGTTCAGTATTGAACGGCCGCTATGTTAAGTCAATGGAGAGGGGCAGGGGAGCACGAGAAGAAAATCTCCTGCAGCCTCCCTGCCGGCCACTCTGTGAGTGAGCCAGCGCAACTAGTTCCTGTGCAACAGCATGGGAGCGAGGACACGCAGCAAGGAGTGTCAGGCATCGTTTGCCCGACATTCGTCCCATCTAAATGGACCTTTACGGTCTCCTGGAAGATCCAACTACACTCTTTGTCAGAAATAATCAAGCACCTAGAAATAATGGTTTGCCTGCAGTTAAATCTCTGGCAGATATGCAAATGATTAGAGTTGTGGTGTCATTAGATGAACGATCTTGTATAGAGAAAGTCCCGCAGCACTCCTTAGTAATGCACAGCACATGCAGAGGTTCCAGTGAGGAAAAATGCAGAGCCACCCCTGTGGGGCTGTGGACCTTCAGCCCCAGGTATGTTCCGTTATCAGGCTTGATAAAGACTCACCTAGCCGAAACGTCGCCATTTTTATGGAGCAATAAACCTCTTTTTTGCTTATTACACCACTGATGCTGCCACTTTATTGCTGCTAGATGAACAATCTTGTCACCTGAGGCTCTAAAAGCGGTCAATAAAAAGGCTTTTTTTCCACATATGTAGAGCTCTTTTTCCACATATGCAGATTAATTTTTTGGTGTACAACTGAATAAATTCCAGGCCCAACTGCTTACTTGTACAGAAAGAAAATTGACTGCCTAAAAATAATCCCACTGCCCCATCCTTTTCGGCATTCCCTAAATCTTAGATAAAAGTAATAATGTAAACTGTGTGGTATGTCTGAAAACGGGTTCAGAGGCCTAGTTGGATTGGGCACATGGGGCATCCCTCCTCCCATGCTTGCTGCAAACCCAACACTTTTTTTTTTGGGGGGGGGGGGGGGGGGGGAGGGGGTGTATTTCTTGACCTCAGTGGCAGGGATGGGGTGCAAAAAATGGTGCTCTGTGAGGCTTCACAAGCTTGTGGAGGTGCAGCGGCCTCACATAGAAGACGTTCAACAAGCTGCTCCTAGAATTCCTGGAAGCCGAGTGTTCCCGGGGACTTCCTTTATAATTCTCACAAGCCTCTCTATCCTCTCAAATGCCTTTTTTTTAAATTTTGAAGCCATTTATTAGCCACGTCACAACATTTTGCAAAATACGTTTTTCGTACTTCACCGCACCAAACTTTTCTCAAATGTTCATTATTTGCTTTTTTTCATGGTATACTTGTAGAACTTGTGATGAATCAAACGACACCTCACAAGACATGTTAGCATTGTGGACTGTATAGATGCCCTAATTTTTAGTCGCGCAGTGATTTCAGTACCTTGAGAGGGCGGCGCTATTGCATCGCCAAATAATGTCATACAAAGGTCGGACTCTTCTTGTTAGGTACATTGATCCTTCCTCTTTACAATATTTAACACTTTCGCCTTATGTGTTGTCAAGAAATTAATTTGATTTTAAAACATTCATGTCTTTGTTTTGCTCATTGGCCCAAGTACGACTTCGACACTATATACACAAAAAGAAAAGAAAAAAATACCATGCCAAAATTGCTGCTTTTCAGTCATCTGGATGCAAAGAAACTTCTTGGAAATTATGTATTACAGGTAGCGATTTGAATAATGCTGGCCTCACACAGCCAAATGTGGAATCTGCTTGTGGAGGCCTGCAGTGGATCCCAGCTGTGAGCCGTGCACGATGTAGTTGTGTATGGGCTGCAGGTATATCCGCGACGGGCTCTTTGTTTTGGATATCCAGAGTAAAATAGAACATGCTGTATTCTCCTTTCTGTGAGTGGATTACGTAATTCTGACCTGCTAATGTGGAACTGTGTAACCAATACATTTGATTGATCTGCATATTACCGTGGATCAAACGCATACAGAATCCGCAATTCTTATCCGGTTGTGTTAGACTTGCGCTACCTTTATATCACGTGATCGGGGACCGCTCAATGGGGCCTCTAGTCACTCGTCTGCCTTTGGTAGCGAGGAGAGGAGGGACCGCGGTATGCAATGACATCTCCCTACTCTCAGCTACTCTTGCTAGCCGGGAGCAGGGAGATTTTTGCGTCTGGTGCGCATGTGCAGAAGACAGTGTTAGGTCCTGGAAGGGAGATCGCGAAGGACGAAGGTGAGTAGTTTCAGCTCCCCTCATGGATTCTATCTGTGAAACTAACTTTTTTCACTTTTGATTTACTTTACAGGGGTCGCATTTCGCGGCCCGTCATAAGAGCTCCAGGCTGCCGGCTGCTGCGAAAGCAAATAAAGTCTTGGGGTGCATTAAAAGAGGTATAGAGGCGAGGGACGAGAACATTATTCTTCCACTATAAAAGGCACTTCTCAGGCCCCACATGGAATACTGTGTACAGTTCTAAACACCCGTGTTCTGGAAAGATTTTGCAGAGCTTGCGGGGGTTCAAAGAAGGGCAACTAAATTAATAAACGGAATGAAAAGACTGGAATACCTGGAGAGGCTATCAAAATCGGGATTATTCACTTTAGAAAAAAGACGGCTAAGGGGTGATCAAATAACTATGTATAAATACTAGAGTTGAGCGAACGTACTCTGCTGAGCTTGATGCTCGTTCGAGTATTAGCATACTCGATGGTGCTCGTTACTCGAACGAGCATCACGCCGTGTTCGACCACGCCCCAGTTTTTGGCTCCACCCTGCTGCGATGTGCCTGTCCCCTCCCTGCCGCAGCACACACGGCAAATTTTTTGGGGAGGGGGAGGGGGAGAAAGAGAGAGAGAGACACACAACCCCCCCCCCCCCCAAAAGCTCGAGACCCGGCGGCCCACATACAAAAATGCTCGAGTCTCCCATTGTAGTTAATGGATTTCGTTACTCGACTAGAGCTCTCGAATTTTATGAAAAGCTTGACTTGAATAACGAGGACCCTCGCGAGCATTTGGGTGCTCGCTCATCTCTAATAAATACATTAGGGGACAATACAAGGATCTCTCCCATGATCTGTTTATACCCTGGACTGTGATGGTAACAAGAAGGCATCCTCTACATCTACAAGAAAGCAGGTTTCATCACCTGAAAAGAAGGGGGTTCTTAACTGTAAGAGCAGTGAGACTGTGGAATGTGCCTGAGGACGTGGTGATGGCAAAAATCGATAGAGGAGTTTAAGGAGGGACTAGACATCTTTTAGAGTGCTATGATATTACAGGATATATACATTAGGTGACCAGCGGGGTTGTTGATCTCAAATGTTGATGCAGGTTTTACTCTGACTGCCATTATGGAGTTGGGAGGAACTTTTTTTTCCTCCAAATGAGCGGAATTGGCTCGTTTTTTTTTTTTGCCTTTCTTTGGACCAACAAGGTGGGGTAGTTGAAAAAGGCTGAGCTAGATAGACATTGTCTTCACTCCACCTAACATACTAGGTTACCTCCGTCAGCAGACAGCAGGGAGCTGTCCCGCTCACAGCCCTCCCAACATGTCTCCACAACATTTCCACACTTCTGTGGCCTGTTTGGTCACCAGATTTAATCGCCAATAGAACATGTATGGGACCATCTGGGATGCCAACTTCAACAGCCTGTGAGTTTGCAAGACCTAGTGGCTCAGTAACAGCAAATGTGGACCTAAATGCTGCAGGATACCATATGGAATCTGTGTGCCTCCAGTCCTGCTTGTATCACATCTTTCATCCAAGCTAGATGTGGTTCAACAAGGCACTAGAGCCTCCCTTCAAGTGTTCAGTTTTCTGCAATAAATTATTCTTTTGCTGTGATATTGTAATCAGTTATTTATATCACTATTACAATCACACCTAAAAAGTTTCATTAGATTCCAAAAACTGCTAGGTGCTTTATTTTTCTTTTTTTGACAATGAGTGTAGATGTACAGTAGGTCACGTGGGATGCCAGGGGACTGCACCAGATCAGTTCTCTCAAAGAAGAGATCAATAAGCAATATGCCCTGTATACCAATTGCTCCCTGGGAAAATAAATAGTTTCCCCAGACTGGCCTTTAAAAAACAAAACAAAAAAAAACAGTATCACTGGTGTCCTTCAGACCATAGAATAGTCTTAACATGAAATTTTAAATGCTCTGTTAATGCCATAAAAATGAAACCCAAAAATCAAAAGATGGAATTGCATTGTTTCCCCATTTGCCCCAACTAAAAGGGTTTTAATGTTTTTAATACATAATATGTCAAAAACACACAAAAAAACAACTCATAAAGCTGTTTGCAGAAAAGCTATGGTTCTTGGAATGAAAAATGGCAAACAAAAAAGAAAATAAAAAAAAAACTACAAACAGGAAGAGGTAAAGCATTACATCTACAACTGGTACCCGGCTAGATGGTCTGTTTACATACCTTGCTTCTAGAGTCAACATTTAGCAAACACACGCCACATGCTAATTCTTGAGCATTTTTTATTCCTGGTCGCAGCATACAAGAAGCAAAATCCAATGCACTTTCATCTGGCTGTAGGAAGAAGAAAACCAGTCAAAAAATTATTTACAACCATTGCGCAAAAATCGATGCCAATTCAGCCGGCAATTTACAGAACAAAATGCGTACGCAGCACTATTTCATCCTGTTTTTTTAACAGAATTCAAGATGTAGATGTGAACAAACCCTTATTCAACTAAAGAATTATGCAAACAATACACAGTACAGTTTTAAAGGGAATCTAAGCCACCGCCGTGCATGCATATTACGCAGCACTTTCCATCACTTAATATTGGTATGAGTTACCTTTGGGGCTTACAATCTATATTCACATATCTGTATGTTTTTGGAGTGTTGGAAGACACCACAGTTCCTTGAGGAAAGCACACAAAAAGGGAGAAAAAAGAGAAAGTCCATGCAGATATTGTCCTCAGTGAGACTTTAACGCAGGACCTCAGCTTTAGATTGATGTATGAGAGCCATTATGAGCTGGCTTCCTCAACTTTTCTGAATACGTTTGAGGAGCTTTGTGTGTTGATAGATTAAGATGAGGTCCTATATGTAGGCAGTCAAAGATGTGCATATGTGGCACTCACCAGTAAAAGATCTTGACAACAGCAGTAATTCACGGGCATTAAAACACCACACGGGGAGAGAGTAAAGAAAACGCAACAGCTATGACATGTCATTTGACGCTTCTTCAAGCCTAAATATGATGCACACATCATGACGTCCTAGGTATTTGGACGGCAGGCTGTCACCTAGTAACCAAACACCACCACATAGAGAGAATACTTTAAAGGGTTATAAAAACACACTTAAATCATTGAGGTCCTTCAGACCAAGAGCTGCTAATGTGTTTCTTTCTCTTTGCTTCTTTCCCAACATTTTAAGTCTATCTTCACCATTCTTTAACCCCTTAACGACCAGCCCATAGTGTTTTTACGTCCTCCCGAAGTGGGCTTTATTCTCTGAGGACGTAAAAACATGTGTCCTGCAGAGAATAAAGCCCCTCGGCCTGTGGACGTGACAGCTCCATGCTGTCGGTGTCCGCAGGTGGCCGACAGCATGGAGCTGTCATTCCGGGCTGTACGGACCCCCCCCCCGGCATTGCGATCGGCGCTATCCAATGGATAGCGCCGATTGCAAAAAAGTAAATAAAAATTGAAAAAAAGTTACATATTCAGCTGCCCTCATGGATCGGATCCATCGGGGCAGCTGAAATTACTCACCCGGGTCCGGCACGCTGCTCCCCGCTCTCCTGATGCTCCGGGCCCCGTAGCCGTCCTTCTGCGCATGCGCGCCAGGCGGCATTCCGTCAGCCGCATGCGCAGAAGGCCCGGCGGCGCGGGAAATTTAAAATCTCCTGGCTCCCGGCTCCGGTAGGTAGACGGGAGGCAGGAGGTGTCAGCGGGGACTGCGGTGAGCGGTCCACGATACCGCGATCGCCGTTATACAATGGATAACGGCGATCGCAGAAAAGTAAAGAAAAGTGTAAAAAAAGAAAAGTTTCACCTCCCCTCATGGATCGGATCCATGAGGGGAGGTGAAAATACTCACCCCGCTTCCTCCATGTCCTCCGGACGGTCTCCGGACCCCCCGCTGGCTTCTGCGATGTGCCGATGTGGCGCGCATGCGCAGAAGGCCGGCGAGCCCGGCAAATTCAAAATCTCCCTGCACCCGGCTGTCACAGTTAGCCGAGTGCAGGGAGATATGACTGGGGACCGCTGTATGCGGTTACCAGTGATATGATCACCGTTATCCATCGGATAACAGTGATCATATAAAGTTAAAAAGTAAAAAAAAAAAAGTTAAAAGTTTATAAAGTTAAAGGGGTTGTCCCGCGGCAGCAAGTGGGTCTATACACTTCTGTATGGCCATATTAATGCACTTTGTAATGTACATTGTGCATTAATTATGAGCCATACAGAAGTTATAAAAAGTTTTATACTTACCTGCTCCGTTGCTAGCGTCCTCGTCTCCATGGTGCCGACTAATTTTCGCCCTCCGATGGCCAAATTAGCCGCGCTTGCGCAGTCCGGGTCTTCTTATCTTCTCAATGGGGCTCCGTGTAGCTCCGCCCCGTCACGTGCCGATTCCAGCCAATCAGGAGGGTGGAATCGGCAATGGACCGCACAGAAGCCCTGCGGTCCACGGAGACAGAGGATCCCGGCGGCCATCTTCAGCAGGTAAGTATGAAGACGCCGGACCGCCGGGATTCAGGTAAGCGCTGTGCGGGCTGTTTTTTTAACCCCTGCATCGGGGTTGTCTCGCGCCGAACGGGGGGGGGGGGTTAAAAAAAAAAAAAAAAAACCGTTTCGGCGCGGGACAACCCCTTTAAAGTTTCATCTCCCCTTACGGATTGTATCTGTAAGGGGGGATGAAATTACGTACCCAAGGTCCCCGGATTTGTTCCCTGATGGGATATTGATCCGCAGACCTTACCCCAGCTTCTGCGCATGCGCCCGTCAGCATGATGGCGGACGCATGCGCAAAAGTGAAATATTGCCCAAGAAATTTAAAATCTCCCTGCTCCTGGCTTCCAAAGGTAGCCAAGAGCCTGGAGAGGTCATGGGGAGCCGCGGTGTGAGGTAACTGGTCACGTGATCGCCGTTCTCGAATGCATAATGGCAATCACGTAAAAGTTCTTAAAAAAGTGGCAGTTTCATCTCCCCTCACCGATGTGATTGGTGAGAGGAGATGAAACATCTTCTCGGAGGCTTCCGTATTTGAATCCAGATGCGATTATCCTCCATGGACCCTTCCGGCTGCTGCGCATGCGCCCGCCGGCAAAATGCCGGACACATTCGCAGGAGTCGGGGAGCCCAGGAAATGTTAAACCTTCTTGCTCCCAGCGACCAACGATCGCTGAGTGCTTGGAGCAGTGACCGGTGGCCTCGCTGAGCGGTCCCCGGTCACGTGATAAAGTAGCGATCTAACATTAGGCCGGTCACACATGACCGGAGAGGAATTACTTTGTGCTCTATGACCGCGGATATACCCACAGCCCATATGCAAACACATTGTGTACGGGCTGCGGGTACCCGGGTCATCTCTAAGCGACGGCGTGGGAAATAAAAACAAACAACGGTGTACTGCGCATGACAGTCTGTGTGAGTATGCAGTTATGCGCAGTACATCACGCGGCCGTACGCAGGGTCACAGCCGGGCTCACAGCTGGAATCCGCTGCGGGCCTCCGCAAGCGGATTTCACATACGGCCGTGTGAGCCCGGCGTTATTCAGACCACTACCTGTAACACATAATTTACAAGAAGCCCCGGGAACGCTCGCCTTCATGCAGTTCCAGGAGCAGCTTGTTGAGCGCCTTCTCTGTGAGACCGCCGCACCGCAGCAAGATTACAAAGCCTCACAGAGCGCCACTTTTTACACCCCATACCTGCCGCTGAGGTTACGAAATACCCCCAAAAAAGAGAGAGAGAGGGGGGGGGGGATACCCGGTTTTCTTGCCCCATGTGCCCAACCCAACCAGCCTCCGTAATTACCCCTGTCTTCGGACATAAAACGCAGTTTATATTATTACCTTTATCTAATACTTAGGGAATGCCAAAAAATGGGGGGTGGGGGTGGGGGGGATTATTTTTAGGAAGTCAATTTTTTTTCCGTATAAGTGGGCAATGGGGCCTGGAATTTATTCAGTTCTGCCCTGAAATCCAGCGGGCATTCCCTCCATTATGGGCCTAGCCATGTGTCCTGTAAGTAGATTAGGGCCACAATGGATATGTTTCTGAACACGGGACAAACAGGGGTATCCATTTTGGGGTTTAAGTCTTCATTCCTATGTACACTGTACAAAAAAAACAGTTTTTAAATTGACAAAATTGCCAAAAAATGAAAATCGTAATTTTTTCCTTCTGCTTTGCTTAGATTCATTCAAATACTGTGGGGTCAAAATACGCAGTACACCCCTAGATGAATTCGTTAAGTGGTCTAGTTTTCAAAATGGGGTCATTTGTGGGGGTTCTCTATGGTTTTGGCCGCTCAATGGCTCTATAAGTGGGCAATGGGGCCTGGAATTTATTCCGTTGTACCCTGAAATCCAACGGGTGCTCCTTCCATTATAGGCCTACCCATGTTTCCTTTAAGTAGATTAGGGCCACAATGGGTATGTTTCTGAACACGGGACAAACGGGGGTATCCATTTTGGGGTTTAAGTCTTCATTCCTATGTACACTGTACAAAAAAAACAGTTTTTAAATTGACAAAATTGCCCAAAAAAATGAAAATCGTAATTTTTTCCTTCTGCTTTGCTTAGATTCATTCAAATACTGTGAAGTCAAAAAAGTCATCGTACCCCTAGATAAATTCGTTAAGGGGTCTACTTTTCAAAATGGGGTCACTTGTGGGGGTTCTCCATCGTTTTGGTCACTCAATGGCTCTACAAGTGTGCAATAGGGCCTAAATCTCCCTCTAGCAAAATTTCTGTTCCGAAAGCCACCAGTTGCTCCTTTCATTTTGGGCCCCATTGTGCATCCAGACATACGCTTAGGGCCACAATGGGTATGTTTCTGAACACAGGACAAACAGGGGTATCCATTTTGGGGTGCAAGTCTTCATTCATATATGGGCTATACAAAAAAAACTGCTTTTAAAATGACAGAATTACCAAAAAAATGAAAATCGTAATTTTTTTCCTTCGGCTTGGCTTAGATTCATTTAAAAACTGTGAAGTCAAAAAAGTCATTGTGCCCCTAGATAAATTCGTTAAGGGGTCTACTTTTCAAAAAAGGGTCACTTGTGGGCGTTCTCCATCGTTTTGGTCACTCAATGGCTCTACAAGTGTGCAATAGGGCCTAAATCTCCTTCAAGCAAAATTTCTGTTCCGAAAGCCACCGGTTGCTCCTTTCATTTTGGGCCCCATTGTGCATACAGACGTAATACTAGGGCCACAATGGGTATGTTTCTGAGCACGGGAAAAAACAGGCTTATCCATTCTGTGGTGCAAATTCTCATTTTCATGTGTACTATAGAAAAAATTCCTGTCTTTAAAATGACATATTTGCAAAAATATGAAATTTTAGTTTTTCTCTTCTAAATTGCATTGACTCCTAAAAAAACTGTGGGGTTAAAACACTCATGACACCCCTCAGTGAATACGTTAAGGGGTGTAGTTTTTAAAATGGGGTCATTTGTGGGGGTATCTATCATTTTGACTCCTATGAGCCTTTCCAATCTTGGCTTGGTGTAGGAAAACAAAGTGTTCCTCAAAATGCTGAAAAGTAATGTTAAATTTGTACGTCTCCTAAATAGTTAAAAAAAACGAAAGTTTTTCCAATGTGCGCCCAAAATAAAGTAAACGGATGGAAATATATATCTTAGCAAAAATTTCTATATTATGTTTGCACATATTTGAGATATTGCAGTTGGAAATGTGAAAAAATGACGAGTTTTTCAAAATTTTCCCAATTTTGGCACTTTTAATAAATAAACACAAATTCTATCGGTCTTTTTTTTCCGCCTAAATGATATACAACATGTGGCGAAAAAACAATGTCAGAATCGCTTGGATATGCAAAACCTTTCTGGTGTTTTTCCATGCTCAATTGACACGTGTCAGATTTGCAAAATTTGGCCTGGTCATTAAGGCGCAAACAGGCTTGGTCACTAAGGGGTTAATCAATCTCTTCCAAACCTGTAAAACGAAGAAAACCAACATTGCTATTATACACTTCTTCAACATGTTAAATTTAATGCTCACTGAATCTCTTAAGAAGACAACTGACCATCTTACCGATATTAAAAAAAACATCAAAAACACAGGTTACGAACTACAAAACCCCTCCTACAACTGATAAAATGTTTCACAGAATGTGTAATGACTTCCCGATTGGTTGACCAATAGAAGTCCATTCTATCAGATTCTCTCTGAATGAGATACATGGTTTGTGCTTTCGAAAAGCTGCCGATTTCATAAAATACTGGATCTAATTAAAAGGTCCCAGGGGCTAAATTTAGTCCCTTCCCTCCACAGGACTTAAAGGTATGTCATGGCAGCAGCGTACCTCCCACAACTCGACGTACCCTTACGTCATGTAGATAGCGCGAGATCTCTTCTATCCGGCAGCGGGAGCCGGCTGTCACCGATGTAATCGCAGAGAGCCTGGCTGGTTGCCATGGTAAAAGGATGCCACCTACAGGCGTCCTGTATTACCACTGCTTATGATCGCTATAGAAAGCGATAAGGCGTTGCAGGAGAGAAGTCCTGCAATGCCTTATCATAGCGATCATTGGTTACATGATGCAAGTCCCCCACAGGGACACAAATGAAAAAATAAAACCCCCCAAAAAATAAATAAAAATTATGTACAAAAAAGGAAAAGGTTAAAAAAAAACAACACGTTTTTTGTGCTTTTTCTCATATTAGCATAAAAAGAAAAGAAAATCTCACATATTTCGTATTGTCATGTCCGTAAAGACGTGTACAATAAGTTGAATATCCTGCACGGCAAAAAGCGTAAAAAAAACTGCCAAAAACTAATTTCTAGCATTTTACCTCTCAAAAAACCCAATAAAAGTAATCAAAAAAAGCTGATGTACCCCCAAAAATGGTACCAATAAAAACTACAGCCCATCTCGCAACAAAATAAGCCCTCATAGAGCTCCGTCCATGGAAAAATAAAAAATTTCCAAAAACATGTTTTTTTTTTGCAGAAAAGTGGAAAAACCTGAAAAAATATAAGAATTTCAATATCGTTGTAATTGTACCGACCCGCAAAAAAAAAAAAATGTACTGTGTCATTTATGCTGCATGATAACGCTGTAAAAAAAAAAAGTCTATGGCAGAATTGATGCGTTTTCTCTCCCCGCTATCATAAAATTATAATTTTTTTTTACTTTGTTCTTTTATGCAGAAGATCAACATGATTCTGATCATTCTTTCTTCAATGCTTTATCTACTAAATTAAACAGGATTACCTCTGGATACAAAAATTGCAATTTAAAGTCATTTCCCTGTCTTAAACACTGTCATTACTACTGCTGATTGTTCTGAAGAGCAGAAACTGTCTATAGGGGGCTCGTGCTCATGGCTGTATGCGTAAAACGCTGCTGGTCTCCCACAACGTTTTACACATTACAGCCCATACGCTCTGCCAGCAGGGACTGCGTATGGGCTGTGTGGCACTGTGCATTCGCACAAATTACATGTCACGGATGTGTGTTGTGATTCTTTTTTTCCTTAGGCCTCATGTCCACGACTAAAATACATTTAAAATCCGCAGTGTTTCACCCGCATGCGTGATCCGCGCCCCATAGGGATGCATTGGACACCCGCAGGTAGTTAAATACTGTAAATATGTATTTTTTATAATCGATATATTATAACACTATGCATAACTGTCGATTCTGGACTGATACAAGGATGTCCAATAATTCTATATTGATTTCGCTATATTTAAAAATGAACTTTATATTCATTTTATTTGACTCTTGTTTTTTCTTTTTCTTTTTAAACTCTTTTTTATTAGCATTTAAAAGAAGGAACATACATGAGCAGGTCATAGCATTTACAATAAACTTTTCGGCACATAATATACATTTTGGTACAATATTAGATATCCACTTAAGCTTTCCAGTTTAAATTTTCCTGTGTATAAAAGTGTTACCTTGCCCATACAAACACCTTCCAGATTTTATTTCTACCCTTTACCCCCCTCCCTTACTCTCCCTCCAACCATCTTAACACCCTATTATAAAACAATATGAAACATTTAGACTAAGGCTGGGTTCACACAGGGCTGATTTGCAGCGGGTTTTTCCGTTGTGGTTTTGCCGCAGAAGAACTGCTTCTGCGGCAAAACCGCTTCAAAGGTTAATTTGGGATTACGGATTTTGCTGCGGATTTCCTACACTGTAGGATCTTTGGGATCCATGGGCCTTCGCAAATTGCGGCCCATTGGTCCACAAAGTTCCTGAGCCTTGCCCCTACGGAGCTGGCGTCAGGGTCTCTGCTTGGGCTCCCCCTGGTGGAGATTATTCTCAATTATTCCCTCGGGCAACTCTGGATCTCGTGCCCATTTTTAAAAAAACCTAGAGTTATTCTTCATCCCCCAAGCCTCTCTAAATTTGGTATACAATTTTGAAATTGAGTGTTTATAAGAATAATTTTTAACCAAGATATCAATTGGGTTAAGTATTACTTCTTTGGCTATATCCACTAGTCTTTCTCGGAGGAAACTGCGTACTTGTGTAAACGGTAGGAAGTGGGACAAGGGTAAACCAAATTCTTCACACATTTCTTTAAAGGTCTTGTATCTGGGGCATTCTGAGTGAAAGAGATGGTGAACTTTCATAAGCCCTCTGTGCAGCCATAGTTCAAGCATTTTGTTCTCTCTCCCCTCCTTAAATTCTGGATGTTGCCACAAATCCATGTTTAGAGATTTTAAACGACAGTCCGTAGGCCCTGCGAGCTATTTTCCAGGCTGCTGTGGTGTCCTTTGCCATAATGGAGTATTTACATTCTATTGGGAGACTAGTGTAACTTGTGTGTAGTAGGGTATTTAGACTCCATGGGTGGAATAGTTCAACTTCTAGGTCAGTATTCAAGTAGTCATGGGAACCCCGTAGCCAGTCCAAAGAGTGTCTCATGAGGCTAGTCACATTATATAACCGAATGTCTGCAAAATTAAGTCCCCCTCTACTTTTCGGAAGCATCAATTTATTCAAAGCTATGTGCGGTCGTTTGTGTGAAAGTGGTATCGTCTGCAATGGGTAAAGAAGTCTTGGAAAGCTAATCATTTTTATCAGGTAGCACCTGCCCATGAAGGAGAGCAGAAGATTGCGCCAGCAATCTAACTCCTTTATAATTTTGAGTATGGTTGGTGGATAATTCAATATGTAAGGGGACTCTGGCTTCTTACCTATTTTTTTACCCAGGTATTTGATATGGGTTTTGGCCATTCTGACAGGACAGCTTTTGAAATCTGCATCTGTAATTTGGCCTCGGGGGGAGATATCCAATAATTCACATTTAGTGGCTTTACTTTGAACACTGACAGTATCCCGAAAGCTATCAATAAGGCAAAGACACGCAGCAAATCCGATTTCGGTCGGGAAAGTGCTAACAAGATATCATCCGCAAATAACATGGTTTTTACGGTTTTTCCCCGGACCCTTATGCCCTCGATCCCAGTATTGCCCTCTAGCTTTCACGCCAGTGGCTCAATTGCCAGATTGATTAAAAGTGGCGATAGAGAACAACCTTGTCTAGTCCCTTTCTGAAAAAGGAATCTTTGGGATAGAAAGCCTGGTGTGTTAATTTGAGCTTGTGGAGATGAGTAAAGCTTCAACAAATAGGAATAGGGGCCTTTAAAGTCCATCCTGTTCATCACCTCCCTTAGTCAAGATCATGAGACATCATCAAATGCCTTTTCCGCATCTATTGTGAGAAGGGCCGGAGAAGGGTGAGCTGTCGGATGTAACTTGATATCACCAAAGACGGTCAAAATTTTTCGTATATTTGGAATAGCTGATCGTCCTCTTGTAAATTCTGTCTGCATTGGGGAAATTATATGAGGCATGATGATAGCTAGACGATCTGCCATAATTCATCAATTTTAAATCAGTGTTGATGAGAGAAATTGGACTATATGATTTAGCATCAGTCAGGTCTTTATCAGGTTTAGGAAGCAGCTTAACCCCTTAGTGACAAAGCCTGTTTGCGCCTTAGTGACGGAACCAAATGTTGGAAATATGACATGCGTCGTTCAACGTAGCATAACTCCGTAAAGGCTTTACATATCCAAGTGATTCTGACATTGTTTTTTCGA
This sequence comes from Eleutherodactylus coqui, assembly GCF_035609145.1. Lineage (NCBI taxonomy): Eukaryota > Metazoa > Chordata > Amphibia > Anura > Eleutherodactylidae > Eleutherodactylus > Eleutherodactylus coqui. The sequence goes on along the minus strand of NC_089837.1, from coordinate 278,220,649 downwards.
CACATGTAGTACTTCATTTTGGTTGTAAAAAGAGAACGATATAATTTGTGTATATTTAGTAAAAGCGCCAAAAATGGGAAAAATGTGAAAAAATTTTCATTTTTTCACATTTTCAACTGTAATATCTCAAATATGTCCAAACATACTGTACCAATTTTTGATAAGATATATATTTCCATCTGTTTACTTTATTCTGAATGCACATTTGAAAAACTTGTGTGTTTTTTTAACCATTTAGATGACGTACAAATTTAACATTACTTTTCAGCATTTTGAGGAACACTTTGTTTTCCTGCACCAAGCCAAGTTTGCAAAGGCTCATTAGTGTTAGAATAATAGATACCCCCCCAAATGACCCCATTTTAAAAACTACACCCCTTAATGTATCCACCGAGGGGTGTCATGAGTATTTTGACCCCACCGTTTTTTTCAGGAATTAATTAAATTTAGAGGAGAAAAAATAAAATTTCATATTTTTGCAAATATGTCATTTTAAAGACATATTTTTTCCTATAGTGCCCATGAAAATGAGGATTTACACCCCAAAATGGATACTCCCGTTTCTCCCGTGTTCAGAAATATACCCATTGTGGCCCTAATCTTATGTCTGGATGCACAACGGGGCTTAAAATGAAAGGAGTAGTCGGTGTCTTTCAGAACATAAATTTTGCTTGAAGGCGTTTGAGGCCCCATAGCACTTTTGTAGAGCTCTTGAACGCCCAAAACCATAAGAAACCCCCACAAGTGACCCCATTTTGAAAACTAGACCCCTTAATGAATTTATCTAGGGGTGTACTACCTATTTTGACCCCACAGTTTTTAAATGAATTCAAGCAAATCAAAAGATTGTGATTTTCGTTTTTTTGCCCATTCTGTCGTTTTAAAAACTGCTTTTCCCCCCAGTCGTCTCCACGACAGCACCAATTGAGATTGCCTGCTCCTGATAGGACAGGAACACACTGAGAGGTTAAAAGCTCCCCCCCTTCCCCACTTTCCTTAGTGTCTTCCTGTCCTGCCAGAAGGCAGGATCTCTGAGAGGGGCTGGTGGAGATGCCAGCCAGGATTACTTACAGGCGGATCGGAAGCCAGTGGGTCAGCCTGTCCTCCCTTCCCAGCCAGACGACTCCCGGGACGCCACATGGGGTGGTAACCCCCGGGCCAGGTTCCTCCCGCGGCGGCCCATGGGGGGTACAAAGCAGGAGCCTCAGTCCCCCTCCTCCTCGTATAGTCACAGCGCGGCGCTCCAGGAAGCCCTTTGACGGCGGGGGGCGGGGCGTCGCATCACGTGCCCAGCGTGGTGATGTCATCACGCTCACATCAGGAGCTGCACGGAGGGGGTGGGGCTTAGCGCAGGAGCGCGAAAATTCAAAATAAGGAACCTGAGAGAAGCCAGAAGGTGGACCAGCACTACAGGTCGCAGGGTGTCTGCAGCACCGGTACAGTAATGAGTGCTCCAGCCCCAGAGACAGCTGAAACCTCAGCCTCAGCGGCCGTAAGTAGCCAGTGCGGCAAAAATACAAAATGCAAAATCCAATGTATTGTATATGGAAAAATTGCATGTTTACCCGCAAAAAAAAAAAAACACTTTCCCCCTTTTTTGTTTGTCAGGGGCATAAAAAAAAAATTCCCCCCAGAACAAAACCCAAAAAATGTGTGGAGTGCAGGACGAGACTGCCAGCTACGTACCAGAGGCCTCTATGCAAGGCATGCGTAGCTAGGCTAGTCAAAGAGGAATCAGGGGGATTCCTGGATGACGTTAGGAAGCTGGTGAAGGAGGTGGTTCAATCAGCCCTAACGTCACAGCTGGCGCCGCCAGCGAAACGCTAGAAAAAGGCGTGTGTTCCCGACGAGCCTTCCGACTCCGAGAGTTCTATCGGATCGGAGCAAGAGGAACAGGCGGCCGAGGAGTCCTCAGATGAGGAGGACTACAAAAGATACCTTTTTCATCAGGACGACTTAACAGAATTGATTAAGTCAGTCAGGGCTATATTAAAAATGGAAGAGCCCAGAGAACCACGCACCCTGCAAGACGAGATATTCGGGGGACTAGGGGAGAGGCGTAAACATACCTTCCCTGTCCACAAAAACATCATTAAAATTATCCAAAAAGAGTGGAAGAAACCAGACGCAGGTTCCTTCTCCCCTAGAGGGGTAAAAAGAAGGTACCCATTCGAGGAGGAAGTTTGCGTAAGCTGGGAAGAGATACCCAAGGTAGACGTCCCAGTGGCCAAAGTAGCTAGGAGGACGAGCCTGCCCTTTGAGGACGCCGCACAATTAAAAGATCCCATGGATCGCAAAGCCGAAGGCCTTCTAAAACAATCATGGGAGGCAGCAGCAAGCATACTTAGGCCAGGGATCGCAGCCACCTGCGTGGCGCGCACTCTGGGGGTATGGCTCGAACAACTGGAGCTACACTTAACCAATAAAACGCCAAGGGAACAGATCCTAAATTCCCTGCCTATCCTGCGCATGGCAACAAATTTCCTAGCGGATGCCGCGGCCGAAACGGCTAAACTCTTGGCAAAAGCTACAGCCCGATCCAACTCAGCCAGAAGAGTACTATGGCTGAAATCATGGTCAGGCGACTTAGCCTCAAAAAATAAACTATGCGCCCTCCCGTTCTACGGTCAGTGTTTGTTCGGACCAGACCTAGACAAAATCCTGGAGAAGGCGGATGACAAAAAGAAGGGATTCACGGAAGAAAAGCCGCAGAGAGGGAAGACCTTCTTCCGAACCCCAGGGCAACAGCCCGAGGCCTACCGAGGCAAGGGCAAGACAGGCCGCTGGAGTTACCCCAAGGGGGGCGGAGGGAGAAATATCCTCTTTAATCCCCACCAGGGGGAGCCCAAGCAGAGACCCTGATGCCAGCTCCGTAGGGGCAAGGCTCGGGAACTTTGTGGACCAATGGGCCGCAATTTGGGAAGGCCCATGGATCCCAAAGATCCTACAGCAGGGATACCGGATAGAACTGGTGTCCCTCCCCAGAAGGAAATTCATTATCACAGGAGGCTCAGGGCAACAGTTACACTTACTAAGACAGAGCGTTCGGGACCTGCAACATCTAAACGCAATATCCCCCGTACCGCAAAACGAGGAAACTCAGGGCCATTATTCCAGGCTCTTCCTAGTAAGAAAACCCTGCGGGAAACAGCGGATGATAGTGAATCTGAAGCCCTTGAACACCTGTGTCAAGTACAGAAAATTCAAAATGGAGTCCATCTCTTCAACGATAAAGTTGATTCCCAAAGGGGCCTACATGGCGTCCATCGATCTGAAGGACGCTTATTTCCACGTACCGATCCACGAGGGGTCCCAAAGATACCTAAGGTTCGCAGTGGATATGGGCAAAGGAATAGAGCACCACCAATTCAGATGCCTGCCTTTCGGGATCTCCTCAGCACCCAGAATTTTTAACAAAATTATGGCAGAGGTAGCTGCCTACCTGAGAAAAAAGTCGATCCTAATAATACCCTACCTAGACGATATTTTAATAATAGCAGAGTCCAGGAAACTACTAACAAAGCACCTAGAGATAGTGCTAGAACTCCTCCAGTCTCTAGGATGGATCATAAACTGGGAAAAATCCAGCTTAGACCCCGACAGGAAGAAGACGTTTTTAGGCATAACGCTCAACTCAGAATTACAATGCTCCTGCTTGCCCGAGGAAAAAATACAAAAAGTCCAAAGGCTGGTCAGATCCTACAGAAACGATCATGCACAATTCGGGAAGCCATGTCTCTCCTGGGAAGCCTAACGTCATGCATTCCCAGAGTAGCATGGGCCCAGGCTCACACCAGAGCTCTGCAGGCTTCAGTCCTATCCACATGGAACAAAAAGCAGTCCTCGCTAGGGACAAAAATGTATATCCCAAACACAGTGAAAACATCCCTGAGTTGGTGGACATCCCCGGCGAACCTGCAGGAAGGGGTTCATTGGCTACAAAACCCAGCCACGCACATCACAACGGACGCAAGCGCCTGGGGATGGGGAGCGCAGGTGGGGAACCAGTTCTTTCAGGGCCCGTGGTCCCAAAGGATAAAAGAACAATCCTCCAATTACAGAGAACTACAGGCCGTATGGCGGGTCCTACAGCAGTTAGGAAACTCGCTACGGAACCAGCATATAACGATACTGTCGGACAATACCACCACGGTCGCCTATATTCGGCACCGGGGGGGCACAAGGTCGCCTGTCCTGCAAAACATTTCGCAGAAAATCTTCCACTGGGCAGAGGGCCGGATCCTTTCGATCACGGCAACACACTTAAAAGGGACACTAAACCAAAAAGCAGACTTCCTCAGCAGGAGGCAGATAGACCCAGGAGAATGGTCTCTCTCCCTGGAGGCATTCAGAATCCTGACCAACCGTGGGGGTCCTCACAATTGGACCTATTTGCAACCAGGGAGAACGCCAAAGTAGACAATTTCTTCTCCCTCCGGCCAGGAGATCGTCCTACGGCAATAGACGCCCTAGGCCAGGACTGGGGAAAGGGGCTAGCGTATGCGTTTCCTCCGATACCGCTGATCCCCAGGGTCTTACAACATTTCAGAACCCAGGTATGCACGCTAATCCTGGTGACCCCCTTCTGGCCCAAGAGAAGTTGGTTCGGTCTTCTGACAACATTGAGTGTCCAGGACCCAGTCACCTTTCCGACCTGGACAGATCTGCTATCACAGGGGCCACTGAACCACCCGGGCTTAAACAGACTCCACTTAACAGCATGACTCTTGAGGAATCCTCACTAAGGGGGAAGGGATTCTCACAGAGAGTGGTAGAAACGTTAATGTCCAGCAGAAAAAAGACGACCCACCTTATCTACCAGAAGGTTTGGAGAAGGTTCTCCTCATGGAGACAGGGAAGGGATTCCGCGGATTTTATCCCGAGCATCCCTTTGATCTTAGAATTCTTGCAGGAGGGCCTACAGATGGGCCTCTCTCCAAGTACCCTGAAGGTCCAGGTCGCAGCCCTCAGCGCCATATGTGACACCAAGTTCGCGGACAATAGATGGGTCAACAGGTTCCTGACAGCAGCAGCTAGATTACGACCTAGACCCATAAAATTTGTTCCAGACTGGAACCTTAATTGGGTTCTAAGGGCCATGTCAGCGGAACCATTCGAGCCGATTGAAGCACTACCGATAAAAATGCTTACGATCAAGACCGTTTTTCTAGTAGCCATCACGTCTGCGAGGAGGGTTAGCGAGCTTCAGGCTTTGTCCATTCGCCACCCATTTCTAAAAATCTCAGACTCCAAATCAGTATTTAAAACGGACCCTGCCTTCATGCCAAAGGTGGTATCACATTTTCATAGGTCCCAGGACGTAATAATTCCCTCATTTTTTAGCAAACCTAAAAACGGGGAAGAAAAAATCCTAAGCTGCCTGGACGTCAGGAGAGCAGTCCTAGGCTACATAGATGCGACAAGCCACTGGAGACGGGACGACAACCTGTTCATCCAGTTCAGTGGCCCAAATAAAGGGAACAAAGCGGCAAAAAACTCCATAGCCAGGTGGATCCGCCTAGCCATCATAGAGTCCTATAAGGCCCTCGGGAAGGAAATCCCCTTAGCTCTTAAAGCCCATTCTACAAGGGCAGTAGCATCCTCATGGGCCGAACATAGCTCAGCTTCGGTCGAGCAGATATGCAAGGCCGCAGTCTGGAAAAAACCCCACACGTTCATTAAACATTATAGGGTAAAAGTGCAGCAGGACAAGGACATGGCCTTCGGCCGCAAAGTCCTCTCGGCAGCAATCCCACCCTAATAAACTTTAGTTGGTACGTCTCAATTGGTGCTGTCGTGGAGACGACTGGGGCAAAAAATGGATTATACCTACCTGATAATCAGGTTTCCAGGAGTCTCCACGACAGCACCCGTACCTTCCCCCCCTACCTAAATGGATAGAAAGAAACTATAGAATATAATAAATAAATAAATACATAATATAATTTTATAATTAACAAAAAACCCTGGTTAAGGGAAGAAATTTAAGTTGAGCTCCTACCCCGGCAATTCGTTAGAATCCACTGAGGAAAGTGGGGAAGGGGGGGGAGCTTTTAACCTCTCAGTGTGTTCCTGTCCTATCAGGAGGAGGCAATTTCAATTGGTGCTGTCGTGGAGACTCCTGGAAACCTGATTATCAGGTAGGTATAATCCATTTTTCTTGTACAGCACACACATGAATGAAGACTTGCACCCCAAAATAGATACCCCTGTTTGTCCCGTGTTCAGAGACATACCCATTGTGGCCCTAATCTTTTGTCTGGATGCACAACGGGGCCCAAAATGAAAGGAGTAGTTGGTGGCTTTTTAGAACAGAAATTTAGCATGAAGGTGATTTAGGCCCCATTGCCCACTTGTAGAGCCCTTGAGCGGCCAAAACGACAGAGAACCCCAACAAATGACCCCATTTTGAAAACTAGACCCCCTAACTAATTTATCTAGGGGTGTACTGTGTATTTTTACACTACAATTTTTGAATAAATCTAAGCAAAGCAGTAGGAAAAAAATTACAATTTTTATTTTTTTGGCAGTTGCATCAATTTAAAAACTGTTTTTTTGTACAGCACACATTGGGATGAAGACTTTCACCCCAAAATGGATACCCCTGTTTGTCCCGTGTTCAAAACCATACCCCTTGTGGCCCTAATCTACTTAAAGGACACATGGCTAGGCCTATAATAGAAGGAGCACCGGTTGGATTTCAGGGTACAACGGAATAAATTCCAGGCCCCATTGCCCACTTGTAGAGCCATTGAGTGTCCAAAACGATAAAGAACCCCCTCAAATGACCCCATTTTAAAAACTAGACCACTTAACGAATTCATCTAGGGGTGTACTGCGTATTTTGACGCCACAGTATTTGAATAAATCTAAGCAAAGCAGAAGGAAAAAATTACGATTTTCATTTTTTTGGCAATTTCGTCAATTTAAAAACAGTTTTTTTTGTACAGTGTACATAGGAATGAAGACATTCACTCCAAAATGGATACCCCCGTTTGTCCCGTGTTCAAAAACATACCCATTGTGGCCCTAATCTACTTACAGGAAACATGGCAAGGCCTATAATGGAGGGAACACCCGTTGGATTGCAGGGTACAACTGAATAAATTCCAGGCCCCATTGCCCACTTGTACGGAATAAAAATTGACACCTTAAAAAAATATCCCCTCCCCGCCTCCCCCATACACTCCGCACCCTTTTCGGCGTTCCCCAAATCTTAGATAAAAGTAATAATGTGAACTGTGTGGTATTTCCGAAGACAGGGGTAATTACGGAGGCTGGTTGGGATGGGTACATGGGGCAATAAAACCGTGTATCCCCCCTCCTCTCATGCTTCTTGGGGGTATTTTGTGACCTCAGTGGCGGGTATGGGGTGTAAAAAGTGGCGCACTGTGAGTCTCCGTAAGCTTGATGGTGCGGCGGTCTCACACAGAAGGCGCTCAACAAGCTGCTCCTGGAACTGCATGAAGGCGAACGTTCCCGGGGCTTCTTGTAAATTACGAATTACAGGTAGCGGTCTGAATAACGCCGGACTCACGTAGCCGTAGGCGGAATCTGCTTGCGGAGGCCCGCAGCGGATCCCAGCTGTGAGCCCGGCTGTGACCCTGCATACGGCCTCGTAATGTACTGCGCATAACTGCCTACTCACACAGGCGGTCATGCGCAGTATATTTCTTTTAATTTTGTTTGTATTTCCCGCACTGTCGCTTAGCGATGACACGGGTACCCGCAGCCTGTACACAACGTAGTTGCGTATGGGCAGCGGGTATATCCACGACCATGGAGCACAATGGGCTCTATGTTGCGGATATCCCCTGTAAAATAGAACATGCTGCGTTCTTTTTTCTGCAAGTGGATTACGCAATTCCGACCCGCTAATATGAGCGAAATTGTGTAATCCAATGCGATTGATCTGCGTATTACCGTGGATCAGACGCATGCGGAATCCGTAATTCCTATCCGGTCATGTGAGACCAGCCCAAGGTAGATCGCTACCTTTTTATTACGTGACCAGGGACCGCTCAACAAGGCCACCCATCACAGCTTCAGGCTCTCGGCGACCGTTGGGGTCAATCCATCCGATCCATCAGGGCAGCTGAATATCTAACTTTTTTACTACTTTTATTTACTTTATTGCGATCGGCGCTATCCATTGGATAGCGCCGATCGCAATACCGGGGGGGACTGCCCGCATCCTGGGATGACAGCTCCATGCTGTCGTCTACCTGCGGGCACCGACAGCATGGAGCTGTCATGTCCTCAGGCAAGTGGGCATTAATCCAAAGAGGATGCATAAAACTACGTCCTCTAGGATTAAAGTCCACTTGCTGAGGACGTAGTTTCCCGATGGGGCAGTCGTTAAGGGGTTAAAATAGGCTATATTCATATCTGAGGGAATTCGGTTGTCATGCATATACCTGTCAAACAGAGTATCGAGCAATGGTGCCGTCTGATCTGTTAATATTTTAAAGAATTCCCCTGTATATCCGTCTGGTCCTGGAGCTTTATTGTTTCCCATAGTTTTGATGCACTCTTTAATCTGCAACTGGGACACAGGTGAACTCAATACTTCACATTGTTCCTCAGTCAGTGTGGGCCAGGATATCTCTGAGAATAGATCTTCCCCCGAGACTGGATTCAATAGTGAATGAGAATAGAGTTTTGAGTAGAACTCGAAGAATATTTGATTAATTTTTGGGGGATTGGAATGTGATTTTCCTTCCGAGTCCCTCAGACATGTGATATTACATATTAGTTTTAAAATATAAAACTACATTTTTATAAACCAAAGTTGAATGATTCACAAAGTCTTCATCTAATATTTGATCACACTTGTTGGAAGAAGCATCACTCAACGATAAAACCTCTTTTTCCTGAGCATTGAAGACACTGTATACGCTCATATTGCATACTCCTTAGGAATAGACATTATATGCCATTTTCTAAAAAAAAAAAAATACAGGAAAAAGCAAGAATAATACATGTTAACAGAGAATGTACATTTTTTGCATAGAGATTCTGTTTTCGGGCTATATTAAATCCTTTTTTACGTTTGTGGACAGCATTTTTCTGATATGGTCAAGTACCGAGGTAGATTTCAAATATTTTGGTTTAGATTCAAATGAGTCAAACAAAATGAACATGAAATTAACTTCTAATTATGGCAAAACAACATGGAATTTTTGGACGTCCTTGTTACAGTTCACAATGGACAATTATGCGCAGAGAGTTAATTTGAAGGATAAATTAGTAAGTACTAGGAAAACAGGGAAAGAATCTGCTTAGTTGACAAAGTCAATTCTATCAGGAAATTTTAAATGTAAAAATTTGAGAATTAAATGTGTAATAGGCAACAATCACCATAGGAGGCATTACACACTCTGTAAAACAATTTATTAGTCATAGGATGAACTTTGTAGTTTAAAGGGGTTGTCCCGCGGCAGCAAGTGGGTCTATACACTTCTGTATGGCCATATTAATGCACTTTGTAACATACATTGTGCATTAATTATGAGCCATACAGAAGTTATAAAAAGTTTTTTACTTACCTGCTCCGTTGCTAGCGTCCTCGTTCCCATGGAGCCGACTAATTTTCGCCCTCCGATGGCCAAATTAGCCGCGCTTGCGCAGTCCGGGTCTTCTGCAGTCTTCTATGGAGCCGCTCGTGCAGAATGCAGGCTCCGTGTAGCTCCGCCCCGTCACGTGCCGATTCCAGCCAATCAGGAGGCTGGAATCGGCAATGGACCGCACAGAAGAGCTGCGGTCCACGGAGACAGAGGATCCCGGCGGCCATCTTCAGCGGTAAGTATTGAAGTCACCGGAGCGCGGGGATTAAGGTAAGCGCTCCGGTAAGCTTTCTTTACCTCCCTGCATCGGGGTTGTCTCGCGCCGACCGGGGGGGGGGGGGGTTGAAAAAAAAAAAAACCCGTTTCGGCGCGGGACAACCCCTTTAAGTTATTTTTTGCCACTGTAAATTCTTTTATATTGGTAAGACAATCCGTTGTCTTTAAAAGAGATTCAGTGAACAGAGCAAAGTGGATAATAAAAACAAAACATATTAGGAGCTACATACTGGCCCTCATCGTCACTATGCAATATACAAAGATCTTCACATGAGGAAGCCAACTCATTCTGGCACTCATATATTGATGTAAAGCATAAAAGAAAAATATAAAAATAAAAAGGATCAATGCTTGCACAGTGTTTAACACTGAGCCTTGCAGCGCTGTGATCATGAGTTCAAATCCCACTAAGGACAACATCTGCATGGAATTTTACGTTCTGTCTGTTTTTGCGTGGGTTTCCTTCAGGTACCCCTGGCACTCACCATGTGTAAGCTCAAAGAAGCGTCAGCTGACGCAAAACAGGTGTGGCTTTTTCTGTCTCCTTTCCCTGTGTGTTTTTTTATATACATGAGATAAAGAATCTCTGCTTTTATCAAGATCTGCAGTAGTGAGTGTTGCATGTTCTCGTGTCTGTGGACTTTTTGTGAGGTCCAGTATGAGGCAATCAATGATAGGACTATTGGGAACAGCTAAATGGGATCCATCAAATAGGATTGCTGAAGTTGCCCATGATGATGGTGGGATGTTAGTGGACAAGAAGTGAAGGTGTCAGGTGGCAAAGTGGTTGAGCAAGTCTGTGGCAGCCACTTGAAGGTTAAAGGGAGAGTAGATGTGGACCAAATGAACTTCAAATGAGGGCAGAGTAAGGGAGGGTAGAGGTGTAGCAGGATTGAAGGTGCAGTTATCTGACAAGAGAAGACAACCCTCTGACATGTTTGATACTGGGGCGGGCAGTGTGAGTGAAATCAAGGCCACTATAAGAGAGTGCTGCAGGGGAGGCTGCTTCAGAGAGTGTCAGTCATGTTTCTGTTAAAACCAAGAAGGAAGGTTTATGGGAGACGAACAGGGAATTATTGTCAGAAAGTTTACTGTTCTATAGTGCACCAGGGAAAGGGACTGGGGAGCTAGGGGTCAAATAGATCTGTCTGAGGGGTAACAAGAATTTACAGAAGTGAGTCAGTGATATGAGGGATGTAAGATGATGGGAATCTGCTGAGGGGGCCCAGGATTTGAGGATATATGACCCGCAGTGAGGGGCAGCAGAGAGAGGGATAACAGATATGATAGCGTGTGCGGTGACTGCGTATTTTTTGAAAGGCAACTTTTAACATTTAGATAGAGGTCTGTAGAGAAAGTCCAGTGAGATGGTGGAAGGGAGAAAGAAATTGTACCATAGGTGGAGAGATTTGGGAGTAAGCAACACTGACTACTAACTTAGAAAGTAACTAAACTTTTTTTTTTTTTTAAATGTCAACAGTAAATGGGCTATTATAAAAACTAGCAATATATTTTATTATTGAACTCTGCTTGCGTCCAGAGTTCAGTTCAGTTCGGCAATCCTTTGCCGGCTTCTCCTACTTGCAGGCTTTTCTTGTTGCTCTGAGGGAGCGCTGTCCTGTATACTGTAACATACATATACAAAACAGCCTCTGACATCGGAGAGCTGCCCTGCATACTCTTAGAAATATGTGATGGTAATTGTCTTATATCGGAGCTATGCAGAAAAATCTTAATATTGGATGAGGATGATACTGGATGTAGTTGTCAAAAATTTCTAATAAAATCATCATGACAGTTCATTTTCATGCGTTTCTGTTGAGTAATTCCAAGGAATTCACAATGCACTTTCCCACTCAAAATAAATAAGAACTGGGGAGTGTGCAGGTGGCAGGGAAATTGCATTGGAAAGGGTTAAACGGGTTTGTGACAAGATGACATTCCTGTTCATATATCTTATTAGGTAATATGAATGGTATTATTGTATCTGGTCACCACCAGGAAGTACTGGTGGAGACAAAAAATGACAGGCCGGTGACGCCCCCTGTAGCTGATTTGCTGCAGAGCAAGCTGGCATGCAGGTCCTGGCAGGGCACTAAGGTTCTTCCACAGCGGTAGCAGTGGGAGCGCTGATGGCGGCAGCACACGCAGAGGATCCACAGGCAGCATTGGCAGGGGAGGACATCGGCAAAGCTCGGAGCGGTGGCGGCAGGGGACGCACAGCTGTATCTAATCCCCCTAGTGCAGAGGCAGGGGTCGGAGCGGCGCCGACAGGAGACACCGGAGGCACTGCCTCAGTGCAGAGGGGTTGCTGCAGCGCGGAGGTGCCGGCTACCGGTTGCCTAGGGGACGTGCAAGGGGGAAGGCTGCTCAGGGGAAACTCCTAGCAGCAGTGTCTGTATAGGTTGTTGCCTGGGCTGGACGTTAGGGTGAGTTTTCATGTGAGGCTTAGATTATTCACTGTAAATGCTTCCATGTTACCTCTATGACATAGAAGTATTTATAGTTCGTAATGTAAGCCTAACATGAACACGAACCCTAACCGTCCAGCCCAGGCAACAATCTATATAGACGCTGCTGCTAGGACCTTATAGAAGTCACCTAATCGGGAGCTAGGGGTGTGACAGGGGTATTCCTCCATCCAAGCCCTGTCAAACCCCAAGCTTCCGGTGATGACAAGATACAATAATAACAATATGAACATCATAGAGCAGGGTCTCCTAATTGGGAATTCCCCTTTTGCAGCATGTCCCAGAATGAAGGGCAGCTCTCTTCCTGACGAACTTCTGCCATTTTGTTGTTATAAGTTGACCTTTCATGTGAATGGCAGTCCTGAAATACAATATTTCCACATTCTTAATGGAATTATGCATCCTAGCACAATTACTGTAATCAGTAGAGTACTAAGGACAAATTTTGGTGTAGTGTAAAATTTCTTTAAAAGGGACTGTTCAGGATAAGAAAAACTTAGCAGTTTTCTTCAAAAAGCAGCACCACGCCTGTTCATTTTGGGACACAACCTGTGGACAAAGGTAGCACTGTTTTTAGTAGAAAGCAGCCATCTTTATGTAATCCTGGATAACCCCATAAACCCCTTAGTGACCACACGTTTTTGCTTTTTTCCATTTTTGTTTTTTCCTCTCCCCTTTTAAAAAAAATCCTAACTCCTTTATTAATCCATCGACATAGCTGTATGAGGGCTTATTTTTTGTGGGACGAGTTGTATTTTTCAATGCTACTATTTAACCCCTTAATGACGCGGCCATTTTTCTTTTTCCATTTTCGTTTTTTCCTCCCCCCTTTAAAAAAATCATAACTCCTTTATTTATCCATCCACGTCGCTGTATGAGGGCTTGTTTTTTGCGGGACGAGTTGTATTTTTCAATGGTGCTATTTAAAGTACCATATAATGTACTGAAAAACTTTTAAAAAATTCTAAGTGGAGTAAAATGAAAAAAAAACGACATTATGCCATCTTTTAGTGCGTCTTGCTTCTACGGCGCACAAATGGCAACAAAAAGGACATGATAACTATATTCTATGGGTCGGTACGATTACTACGATGCCAAACTTGTATAGGTTTTTTTTACTATACTCCTCTTTTTTTTTTTTAAAGACATAAAATTTTTTTCAATTATTTTCTGCGGTCATTTTGTGCGCGCAATAACTTTTTTATTTTTCCGTCAACGTAGTTGAGCAAGGTTGCATTTTTTGCGGGATGTCCTGTAGTTTCTGATAGTACCATTTTGGAATACATACGACTTTTTGATCGCTTTTTATTGCGTTTTTTCTGGGAGACAGGGTAACTAAAAAAATGCATTTCTGGCGTTCTTCATTTTTTTTTTCGGACGACGTTCACCGTGCGGGAAAAAATATGTGGTACTTTGATAGTTCGGACTTTTACGGACGCGGTGATACCAAATACATATTTTTAATTTATTATTTAGATTTTTTAATAATAGATATGGCAAAAGGGGGGTGATTTAAACTTTTACAACTTTTTTTTTTTTTTCAATAAAAAAAAACTTTATTGATTCTTTTTTTTACTTTACTTTGAAGTCCCCCTGGGGGACTTTAAGATGCGATGCTTTGATCGCTCCTGCAGTATGACGTAATGCTATAGCATTACGTCATACTGCTTTTTGACAGGCAGCCTATGAAGCCACCCCACGGGGACGGCTTGATAGGCAGTCTGCTAAGGCAGCCCTGGGGCCTTTCATTAGGCCCCCGGCTGCCATGACACATGCACGGCTCTCCCGATCTCACCGCGGGGGGGCCGTGCGGGACCCCCGAACATCGTTTGGGGGATTTAAATGCCGCTGTCAGAATTGACAGCGGCATTTAAATGGTTAATAGCCGCGATCGGCCGCGCGGCCGCTCGCGGCTATTGCCCGCGGATGTCAGCTGTTATAAACAGCTGATGCCCGCGCTCTATGAAGAGAGGTTGCCACGCAACCTCTCTTCATACATACCCCGACGCTCCATGACGTACCAGGTACGTCATTGGTCGTTAAGGGGTTAATGTAGCATATAATGTATTCAAAAACTTTGAAAAAATTTTAAGTCGAGAGAATTGGAAAAAAACGTCATTCCGCCATCTTTCAGTGCATCTTGTTTCTACGGCGTACAAACTGCAACAAAAATTCCATGATAACATTATTCTATGGGTCAGTACGATTACTACGATACCAAACTTGTATAGTTTTTTTGCTGTACTACTTATAGATTTTTTTTTAAAGATATTTAATTTTTTAAAATTATTTTTTGCCTCCATCTTCTGCGCTCGATAATTTTATTTTTCCGTCGATATAGTTATGTGAGGGCTTATTTTGTGCGGTACGTCCTGTAGTTTCCGTTAGTAGCGTTCTAGAATACATAGGACTTTTTGATTGCTTTTTATTAGATTTTTTCTTGGTAACAGGGTGACCAAAAAAATGCATTTCTGGTCGTTTTTTTTTTTTTTCAGGCTACGTTCACTTCACTACTACTGCGTGGTAAATAATGTGTTACTTTGATAGAATGGACTTTTACGGACGCAGCAATACCAAATATGTATTTTTGTTTTATTATTTACATTTTATATTTTAAATATGGCAAAAGTGTTTTCTTTTTGAACTTTTATAACTTTTTTTTTTTTTTACATAATTAATAAAAGTTTATTGCTCTTGTTTTTACTTTGTCTTTTAGTCCTCCTGGGGAACAACAACTAGCGAAGCTTAGATTGCTTATGCAGTGCGATGTAATGCCATAGCATTACATCATACTGCATTTTGACAGGTAGCGCATCAAGCCACCCCTCGGGAATGACTTCATAGGCATTTCAGAAGGCCCCCAGCTGCCATGACACCCGCACGATCTCACCGTGGGGGTAGGGGGGGCTTCATATACATCACAAAATTAACATGTTATATTGATATTAAGGAAAGTTTGTTTGTTTTTAACACTTTGCAAATCTGTTGTGGAAAAATACACTGCTCTAAGGCTGGGCTCACAGGGGATGGATTTCCAATGGATTCGCCGCACCTAAAATCCGTGAGAATTCCGCTGAAAAACTGCAGCTGCGGGTTTTGGAGCAGCTTCGCCACCTGCATTTCCGCTGAGGCCATCTCCTCCCATAGAGAGGGGAGAGGCCGCTGCGGAAAAATAAAAAAGAATTGACATGCTGCGTCTTAAATTTCCGCGCCGCATTGCCGTTTCCGCACAGTTTGGCAGCAGCGTGTGGACGAGATTTCTTTGCTGGCTAATCCCGGGATTAGGATCCCCGTGCGGAATTTCCATGTGGACAATTCGCACGGAAATTCTGCTGGAAATCCATCCAGTGTTAACCCAGCCTTATGGTACAGAAAAATTCCAAAAGGTGAAAAGAATTACATCAATTAATTTATTCCGAGATTCAATACTGCTGAAGTTTTTTTTGCCAACTCCTAATGTGGATTGAAGATTGGCCAAATAAGACATTGCTGCGATGTTGAGGATTCTGTTAGAATGTTGTGGTGGATTCCTGACAGAATCTGCTAATATTGCTTTGCCAATAAATGTGAATGTGGAATTTTATACCCCATTAACATACTCAGGAAAATTTTGCACAAAATTTAAATGCACAGTGGATTTTAAAATCCACAGTATGTGTATTATTGCTACAGATTATAATGGGACTAAACCTTGAACAGATTTATGCCACAGATTATTTTAAAAATCTAAAATCCACAGCAGCTTAGATTTGCCTATGGTCCAACCATTTGACGCATTAATTGCTTATCCTGCAACTTTTCTCCCCAACTGTAGAAGTCAAAGAAAATGTTGCACTGTTGTATAAAATGGGATACAACTGTCATATGGCAATATAAGATCATAAAACAAGTATAAAAACACAAGCCATATGAACTCTACATGTTAATATGTAGGTTATAAAATACTATAATCACTAAAACATAGTCAAGACATACAAACATGCACACACACTTACCATTAAGGAGGCTAGTGACATGAATCCTATGATGTTGTTCCATAGTTTGTCAATATCTTTTAATAACAGTTGCAGTTTCTCACTGCATACTGCTGTGGATTTTATACCCAATTCAACTCGCTTAGTAACTCTATACACCTCAATCACACCTAGAAAAAGTTAAATGTCACCATTGAGCAGAGTGATTTTACAAGAACATGGTCACAAAAAGAAGAAACTTTGCTAATCCAAGTTCATCAGGACTATTGGTGATTTCACACCTGCGCTGGGGATTCTGCGTTCCTGCTCTGTTCAGGGAGCAGCAAAGAGGAATCATTGTGGCCAACCGGGTGCATCTCTGAACGGAACAGAACAGCACCGTACGAGCCCCACTGACTATAATGGGGGCCACCCGCTTTTGGGATTGAGGAAAAAGCGCTGCATGCAGCGCTTTTTCTTTTGCCATTTGTAGCCGGATCGGAGATGGAACCTCTGTCCGGAGGTTCCGACGCAGATGTGAAACTGCTCTAAGTATTATTAAAGATTAGCGTATATTATTAATATATATATATATGCACACAGCATAAATAAAAATATATACTATACATTATCTTGTTTACACTGTACCATTTCATAATGAAACTATAGTCTCTACAGAAACGTACATAATGCAGAGACAGTATGAAGGAGCGGTCCTACAGATTTCAAAGAAATGCAGTTCTACTGCCACCAAAGAGAATGCACTGGGGAACATTTTTTTTTCATTTTCTGTTTCTTAAGGTTTTAGAACTATTTCTATATATTTCTGCATCACCGATTCCAAATCTGAAATCTGTCTCTTTGCGCATGCTCTGGTTTTCATGCAATTTTAATTTCTTTTTGTTACAGTTAATGGCACTCATTGGTTTTTAAATTAGAGTTAAAGGGCAACGACACTTAGATTGAACATAACTACAAGGTAATTAATGTTTTACAAACCTCACTTTTACATAATTGTAGTTTTTAAATGTAAACAATTATTATCTGATAAAAACACCGTTATTTTATTTTTTTCAGATTGAATCATGGCTTCTTCGAGTAGGCATAAATATTAGAATAGTCCTGACACATGTTGTTATATATGTGGCAGCGACACATTTCAACGTCAAAGGCACAATATTTCATCATTTGTGAAACGTGCATATATTGCCTATTTTCAAGTTCCCCTTGGCATATGATCACATATCCTAATATTCCTTCAGGTTCAGGTTTTCAATGGTTTTGTCTCTTTTATGAACAAAGAAAGTGAACACGGTGATCAGGGGGATTTTAATAAGATGCATGAGGAAATTGGTTGTAGAATCTGAAGGATCTTCCTCTGATGCCAAGCAGTCATTAACCCCTGTAAATGGGGATTTGGGTCTATCAAAGAAAGCAGCTGAGGTATTAGCACCCAGGCTTCAAGAAAAGAAGGTACTTCACCGGTCAGCTAAAGTATCCAATTTCAGGAAGCGTGAACACATTTTTGTCGACTTCTTTTCCGAAGACAAACACTTTGTTTACTGTCATGATATCAGTAGTCTTCTCAGCCAGTTAGGTGTTATCACTTACAGTCCAACAGAATGGCAACTATTACTTGATAGCTCTATATGGAGTCTAAAATGTGTTCTCTTACACAACGTGAATGTTTATGCAGTGGCTCCAATTGGTCATTCAGTTCATCTGCGAGATTATAATGACATGAAAATTTCCTTGACTTGCTAAAGTATTAGGAGCATAACTGTATCATTTTATCTTAAAATGGTAAATTTCCTCCTTGGACAACAGAGAGGTTTCATAAAGTATCCTTGCTTTCTGTGTTTGTGGGACAGCCGAGCTCGGGAGAAACACTGGACACAGAAGAAGTGGCCGAAACGTGAAGCTTTGGAAGTAGGGATGCCAAGTATTGTGACTGAAACTATAGTTAGTTGAGGCAGGATCATTTTTGCCCCGCTTCACATCAAACTTGGCTTAATGAAGCAGTTTGTTAACGCTTTGAATAGAGAAAGGAGCAGCTTGTTGAGCGCCTTCTGTGTGAGACCGCCGCACCTCCGCAAGCTTACGGAGACTCACAGAGCGCCACTTTTTACACCTCATACCCACCACTGAGGTCAAGAAATTACCCCCAAAAAGCATGAGAGGAGGGGGGATACCTGGTTTTATTGCCCCATGTACCCATCCCAACCAGCCTCTGTAATTACCCCTGTCTTCGGAAATACCACACAGTTCACATTATTACTTTTACCTAAGATTTGCGAACGCCGAAAAGGGCGCAGAGTGTGTGTGTGGGCGGGGAGGATATTTTTAGGGAGTCAATTTTTATTCCGTACAAATAAGCAATGGGGCCTGGAATGTATTCAGTTGTGCCCTGAAATCCAACAGGTGTTCCCTCCTTTATAGGCCTTGCCATGGGTCCTGTAAGTAGATGAGGGCCACAATGGGTATGTTTCTGAACTCAGGACAAACGGGGGTATCCATTTTGGGGTGAATGTCTTCATGTACGCTGTACAAAAAAATTTAAAAAATTGCCAAAAAAATTAAAAATCGTTACTTTTTCCTTCTGCTTTGCTTAGATTCATTCAAATACTGTGGGGTCAAAATACGCAGTACTCCCCTAAATTAATTTGTTATGGGGTCTAGTTTTCAAAATGGGGTCATTTGAGGGGGTTCTTTATAGTTTTGGCCGCTCAATGGCTCTATAAGTGGGCGATGGGGCCTGAAATTTATTCAGTTGTACCCTGAAATCCCATCTTTTTTAAAACTTTTTTGGACTTTTCTGCGATCGCCATTATCCGTTGAATAACGGCGATCGCGGTACCGCTGACATCTCCTGCCTCCCGGCTACCTACAGGAGCCGGGAGCCAGGAGATTTTAAATCTCCAGCGCCGCCGGGCCTTCTGCGCATGCGGCTGACGTAATGCCGCCTGGCGCGCAAGCAGCGGGAGAGCGGGGAGCAGCGTGCCGGACCCAGGTGAGTAATTTCAGCTGCCCTGATGGATCCGATCCATCAGTGCAGCTGAATCTTTAACTTTTTGGGCACTTTTGTTTACTTTTTTGCAATCGGCGCTATCCATTGGATAGCGCCGATCGCAATGCCGGGGGTGGGGGGGTGGGGTGTCACAGCAGCCCGGGATGACAGCTCCATGCTCTCGGCTACCTGCGGGCACTGACAGCCTGGAGCTGTCACGTCCACAGCCCGAGGGGCTTTACTCTCTGCAGGAGACGTGTTTTTACCTCCTCAGAGAATAAAGCCCGTAAAAACACTATGGGCTGGTCGTTAAGGGGTAAAAGACCACATATGTTATTAGGGAGCTGCAGACACTATTAAAAACTGCATGTGGTTTAGATGCGTTTTTTAATTGTGTATAAAGTATGCAAATAAAGACAGTAAATCCAGGGAGATGTATAACGTATACCAGAGATAGATAGATAGATAGATACTATCTATCTCATATCGATCTATCTATATATACTATCTATCCCATATCTATATATATAAAATTGAATGTATGGTTGTGTGTCATTTATCCGATCGCCATGAAACTTTGGGAAGTTGTTGAGTACACTCCTGGGAAGATTACTGGCATAGTATATCTAACCTATGATAAATGACACGCGTGCGAGCGTCGTTGACAGTTACGCTCCCTCCACGTAGATCGTTCGATTTCCATCATTGCCACTAATTCTCTCACTTCCTGATGTCGTAGAAACATGAAATTTGGCACGAGCATTGATTATGTCATAAATAGGAAAGGCTAATGGGTCCTCAACTCGATTATTCAATTCTAAGTGCAAAAGAATTAGCGTCAAAATTTTACGTACGGAATCTAATTCTCTCACTTCCCGATGTAATTTGGCACGAGCATTGATTATATCACAAATAGGAAAAGTTAATGGGTCCCCCAACTCGATTATTCAATTCTAAGCGCAAAAGAATTAGCGTCCAAATTTTATGTACGGAATCTAATTCTCTCACTTCCCAATGTCATAGAAACTTGAAATTTAGCAAGAGCATTGATTATGTCATAAATAGGAAAAGTTAATAGGTCCCAACTGGATTATTCAATTCTAAGCGCAAAAGAATTAGCGTCCAAATTTTACGTACGGAATCTAATTCTCTCACTTCCTGATGTCATCTATATATATAAAAATGAATGTATGTCTGTCTGTCTGTCCTT